>NC_035109.1:239801257-239914739 GCF_002204515.2 Aedes aegypti
TGAAATAACTGAGAACTAGCATGCCCAAGTTGACCATTTTGTATGGAAGATTGAAAAAGTTGCACAAATGTGTCGAAATATGTATATTCCCAATTATCAGTCTAAAACAAGAAACATTTGGAAATAAAAGTCCATAATACTTAAATATGGCATAAAATATGTCAAATATATGATTTCAGCTATTTTGAAGAGATTTTGAGGTTTTGGCCGACATTTGTTCTAAATTGAACCAATGTGCACTGTTCAAAACCACCACTATGACTGAAGCAGCTACTTAGTTTGCCTCTTCTAGAAACCCTTCTACAATAGATTTGGTCTTAATCGACTATTGGGGAGTGGTCCTTCACCAGGAATCCCTCGAAAGCCGAGCAGTGGGATTGGTTCCAGACCCCAACACAATTCCATCCAGAAGAGAAGGGAGGGGGGTGTACGTACGTCATACAAGTTCCAGTAGAGTCCAGTTATTCAGCTTCCATTTACAGGCACTTAAAACATTCGAAAATACCGTACAAATACTACATTTACTTCACAATTAACTATACATAATTTACATTTATTTACAGGACAAATAATTATACAAAACACACATTAAAATAGTGGTTTTTACTCCATCTAACCGTTTCCGACCGTTGGCTAGTGGGTACTGACTCGAATTGCTTAGGCCTCTTCCTATTTCTTCGCGATTATACATATATTGCCGAATATTTCCTGACATAATTAAAGGTGTGTGATAATTGAGTGCGAGTGAATTATTACATCCAGGGCTGTAGCAATAGGGTGACGTTACTCCCGAACACCGACTCTAGTCAACTTTGTAGCCAACTGCTTACTCATGCTGATTTTGATTCTGATCATATCCCTGTTACATTTCAAATATCCCATAAAGTCATTCTCAATCCAATCAGCTCCACTTTCCAATATTTTAAAGCTGACTGGAATGTATATATGAAACATATATAGTTATCTTGATGTTAATATTTCATTATTCAATTAAACTTGATATTGACAATGCTCTTGAAACTTTAACAAATTCCATTGTTGGAGCCAGGGGCATTGCAATACCTAAATGTGAAGTAAAATTTGAATCCGTGATTATAGACGATGATCTTAAACTCTTGATCCATCTTAAAAAAGTGAGGAGAAGGCAATTTGAACGCACTCGCGATCCTGCTATGAAAATTATATGGCAGGATCTGCAGAAAGAAATAAATACGATTTTCATAATTGAGACACAAAAAGTTTGGAAATAAAATTTCTATATTGTACTTTGGCTCTAAGCCCTTTGAAAATTATGTAAAGAACCTCAGAAGCCAATACCGGCATTGGCACTAACTAGTCCAAAAACTTTCATTTCTCAACAAACATTGTAAGAATAATCTAAAGTTATCTGTCAAATCGTACACTTCGGGTTAATTATCAGAACTCCAGGTCTGAAAAATTTCCTGTAAGAGTTGGTGTTCCTCAAGGCAACATTTTTGGGCCAATATCATACAACATTTTTGCATCTGACTTGCATGAGTTACCTCAGGGATGCCGAAAATGTTTGTTAGCGGATGACAGCCTGCGTGTCATCTGTAGTAGATTGCAAAAAAGTTTGGATTTTTTTTCATACTTGCAAAAATGTAAGATTTCTCCTAATGCTTCCAAAACTCAACTAACAATATTCCCACATAAACCAAAAGCTCTTTATTTGAAACCTTCAAGAAGACATGTTGTTCCGATGAGACGGGTTACAATAAATTGGTCAGATGAAGTTAAGTATTTAGGGATCAGGCTACATAAAAGTTCAACTTTAAAAAATCACATCGATGGCATTCAAGCTAAATGATGTAGCAAATTTATAAAATGTTTGTATCCATATATTTTCAGACAATCAAATAGTCTTTACACAGTTAAAAATAATGAAGTTTACAAGTCGTGTAAACTTCATTTAAGCGATGTAAACATGACGTCATGTAAATTTAAGTCTGAAATCATGTAAAAATGTGTTATATGTCATGTAATCACACAGAATCTTGCTGAATTACATGACATATAATTGAGGTTTACATGACATATCATGTAAATATCCATGATGTTCCACGCTCCAATTATGTGCATTATATGTATCAGAAATTTACACGTTTCGTTCGAACTGTGTAGAACAAGCTCTTGATCTTCGAACTAATTTTCAGACCGGCCATGTTGTATGCTGTAGTAATATGGACGACCTGTTGTAAAACAAGGATAAAAGCTCTGCAGAGAATTCAAAACAATGTTTTGAAATTGATTCTGAAGCTTCCTTACTGGTATAGTACCAATGAGCTACAAAGAATATTGAATGTTGAAACATTGGAACAAGTTTTGAATAAAATTATCAATAACACTGCGGAACACGTTTTTGTCTCCAGCATCAAAATACCTCTATTTACTTAATTTAGGGTTGCTGAATCAATTGCCGTTTATAGAAATATCATAGCACGTCTAGTTTTTGAGATATTGGTCGTTGAAAATGCAAAAAATTACTATTTCAGCCAACTTGCATGCAAGTTTGCCAGCTTGTAAGGCTATTTTGTTGCATAATTTGCCACAGCATTCAAACTTTATGTGTATAACAATACTAATCATCAATGGTAATAATGCTTTTGATGCGCAAAAGCTATTTTTTGATGGTTTAGAAAAGTATTGTGTTTTGCCATATAAGAGAAACGAAGATTTTTGTATGGAGACTGCAAGCATGTTGAAATATCGGTTTAATCTAAACTTAATCGTGAAATTTCAACCAAAATATATCTAAAACGAAAGTTTATGTCTTTTTTTGTATGCTTGGTGGATAAGATCACAAAAAGGTTTGATAAAATACACTTCAAATTTAAGGTAAACATCAATAAAACCAATGTTTTATACAACTTTGGCGACCTGTAGCTATAAACTGTGACGTGCTGGGAAATTTCTGAGAACGGCATCAGATTCAGCAACCCCAAATCTACTAGAGACACATAATTTGATCCTTGAGACGCGCAAAAGTGTCATTTTTGTTGCGCTGTGTAATTTTAGACAAAACTCATTGCAATCTTTCATTACCACGATGAATCTGTTAGCTTAAGTTAATTAAAAGCTTTTTTTTTACTTATTAGCAGATGACATTAACTCACCTGTAAAAATACTGAACTACTACCGCAAAAGAATTGTAATGTGTTGTTAAAAAAATATTAATAAAAGCTTAATTTTGTATTAGCAAAATTGGGATGTTTTCTAAGTTAATGTAATGTTCGTAATGATACTAATAAAGAAACAAAAAAAAAACTGTAGCTTGAAAACATGCTCTGTTTTAAGAGTGCAGGGATAAGGCAAATGGAATGCTTTGTGTTGTTAACAAAATGTTATTGTAGTTTTACTAAATTAGTTTTGCTTAACACAGAATAATGGTCTAATCGCTTATCAAAGTGAATCCTGTGACCCAACGATCCTCCCCATTAACAAACATCCCTCCCAGTAACCTTTGTGGAGATGCAGAGGCAAACACGGTCTCCAAATAGCAAAGGTTACACACTAACATTCCTTCCCCCAATCCCACCTGACTGCAAGGACGTGGCCGGCGCCGTTATTGACCATGTATAAATAGAGACACTGAATTATGCACACTGAAGAAGATTATGGCCAATCCCAGCCGATCTTCTAGTTGATTCTTTGTGCATTTTCACTGACCTCGGTCAATCACGGAATAGCAACCATTGATATGTGTAGTCAGTCTAAGCTAAGCTAAGCTAATTAGTTTTGCTTAACACAGAACACCTAGATATAAGAAATTAATGTAATGTTTGTAATGATTCTTATAAAAATAGAGAAATTAATAATCAAAATAAAACTTCATGATACAAAGAGATAATTTTTCATACAATCAGCACGTGAATGACTGAACCACAAAGTGACTAGATTAACATTCTTCCCTACAACTGAACCGAAATCCGTTTTTTTTTTGTTTTCATTCAGCCGATGATTGATCGTTAACGAGCTTGTTAGAAGACTCGCATCATTCGGTCTGTTGCGTGGGATAGAGCCATAACCAATTACCGGTGAGAGGTGTAAAAACGTATGTCAAACAACCGTCGGATTTGTCCAACAACAACGGCTACAGAACACGCATGCGGGAGGAAAAATTAAGCCAAGTAACTTGTTCCCAATCAAGAGTGATCAACTTCTTTCCAAATAACTCTGTCGCACTCTGATCCCACTCTTTCGTGGGTTGATTCTTACTGCAGTGTAAAGCACTGGCCAAATCTCAAACCAATGATCAATTTGTATGTCTGGCTGTGGCCTTTTTTCTGGCTATTGCAGTTGACTTGTTTCTTGGTGACTACCGACGATACACTTCTAGTTCTTATTGTTCTAGTTGTGCCGAGAGGTAAGAAGTTCACAATTCAAACTATTTTTAATGAAAAGTCCAGGCATGGCATGGCATCGATCAATATATACATATACAAAGGTCAAAATTCGTGCAACCAAGTTAATTTTTGTTTTGTCTAAATAACCAATAAATTATTGTTCCTTTACACGAGTGCCCTTCAGGTTCGTGGTTATTCCCCTAAATGTATAAAATTATCACAATCATAAATGTAATTTTTTTTTGGAGCAATGGTCTATTTGGGGAAGCAGGGTGTTCGAGGAAAAGTAGCACAACCATTCAGGACGCAGCATTTGTATATTTTTTTATCTCCAATGGGAGGATTGATCATCCTTTGACAGTATCTGTCTCCTACCCTCTGCCCACTGGAAGCTTCGGCCCAATTAAGATTCGAATTTCGAGAGCGTGTGTGACAAGCAAACGGCGCACATAAAGTTTAACTTTACGTCGATCTTTAGCTGTTTTGACAGTTTAATCATTCGACGAACGACGAACAAATGCGCTGTATCCCGCGGTCGGGATGCAAATTGGCAGCCATCATACTCTCGCTCTATGTCTGTCTCTTTCACAAGCTAGAAACATTGAAGGTGGATCGGATAAGATATCCGATTTCCTGTCTTGTTAATTTTGAAGGAGGAGTTACGGGGTAGGATTCATTGTCAATCCTACAATGTGTGAATCATTTCTGTTTCGGTTCGAAGGCAGCGGAATTTGATCTTCCAGAGAGACCAATTTGTACGAACATAAATCGGTCATGTTTTTCGAGTTTTGAATGAATTTTATGTTCCACAATATACACGGTTCGAACGACACGTGTAACATTCTGTGACATATGAGCAAACATCATTCTACGTGCTTATGGGGTGATGGTGGTATTGGTCAAAACCACGAAAAGCCACGGTGTGTTGCGGAGGGGAAGAGGGGGTTAACAATGCCAGGTTTTATTATCAGTCCCAAACCAAAACAAAAATATCTAGAAAATTCCCCGAAATTGTCTTAAAATATTCTCTTATTATCGCCAAATTTGTGCACATAATAGTGAGAAAAAAGCGACAATAAACTGAAGATTCTTGATACAAAATTCTTCGAATTATAAATACCAAACCATTGAATATTTTCTAACAGAACTGTCACAGCCATTACATATGTTTTTTTTTCTAGTATAACGCAAATGATGTCGGATTTTATCGTATATTTTGCTATAAATCATTACTTTCAGCTAGATAATTTTCAATATATGTATTAGACATATTCAGTTTCCATGCTTAGATGTTGCAATCTATACTTTACCACTTGATTGCCATGAATTAAAGAAACAAAGTGTAATTAAGGATTCAGCAGTTCAAACTAATATTCCCTCTAGTACATGCAAAACATTCCCAACTAAACGCAAATCCCAGCCTGTAAGTAAACACAATGCAGTTTTTTTTTCTCCAATGCAAACTGTAGGAATTGCATCTGAGGGACATTAACAATGAATACATGATCGACAGAAACCGACAATGCATCAATCCCAAATGGAAAATCTGTTCCCACTTTATAAAAAAAATAGAATTCTATAATTCACATCCGGAATGCTGCTGGAGCAATACCACCAAACCATACGACCACTTGTACCATATCCAGAACCATCGTCATTCTACTGGGAACCAGTGACAATAGCATTCACAGCTCTGATGTCCATGACCAGGATTTCATCCAGTCAACCGACAGCGCCATAAAACAGACGCCAATTAAATATTTGACGTACATGACTGAGATATATTTCAACTTCAGGCATCAATGGAACCCAGCAGGCGTTTAACTGTGTGGAGTTGTGACTGACATGGACACAATCTGCAGCTTCCCCTAAAAACATAATTGTCCCATATTAATTTTCGAAGGCACACCTTTTTTATCGTAACATTTATTGTTTAAAATATACTTCACTACGTATATCAAAATTAACACACTTTGCTTGAAAATGTTGTGGAAAAATATGAAGTTTGCGTAAATCCATATTGAAAATAAAGGCCTCGCAATCTCTATATGGAAGCAAAATAAGTTATCTGTGAGGTGCTAAAAGAGCATGGCACACAGAAATGCGCTAGAAATTTATGAAAATTTGTATGAGTAGAAAAACTTCAAACATCAAGTGCTATTTTCTCAATGCCTACTTTTTCATATGGGACAGTTTTGCTTTCACGGACAGTTCAGGACTGTGTTGGATTTTGCTATGCCAAGTCAAATTTGAACTGTAGGCACCTACTCCCAGGGATGCAATAAAATGCAATCCTTGGTTAAGCCTAAACTACCACTTGCTCGTTGTTTGCATTCTTATCAGGGCGCAGTCATGGTAAATGCAGAAGTGGAAATAGTCCCTCTGTGAAAGGAGGTTGAGGAACCACGTGGAATTGAAAATGCAAATTGTTCCTCGGTGATGTCTCGCTAGAATTTCCAATGCGTGAATTAATGTTGATTGACCTGGCGTATGTTGTAGCTTAATTTCCATTAAATAACATTGAAAGGTAGACAATATAGACTATTTGATAAGTTATGATGATATTCAATTCGATCTCACCTCACCTTTGATTTTCTTATAAAATTTATAATATTATTCATGGTCTTATTGAAGTACATTATTTCATTAACTTTACAGTTTCCAAGCTGTTGTACTTTGTACAACAGTTCGGATTTATATGCTATTATTTTGCAACAAAGGACACCAAACTATAATGTATTCCTCAAGAATCTTCTTAAGACCAATACTCGACAGTTTTTGTTTACAGTATGGCTCTTTATAATGCGATAAAAACAATAAATGTACATAAAGGTCGCATAATAATGATCGCAATATATGTATAGGGTTCAAGTAGACCACAATTTTAAATCGGTGTATCACAAAATTCAAAAAAATTCGAAGCTTGTGGTCTTCAGTAAAGATGTTCTAGAAGTGATAGACTATCTGATGGTATCTCATTGAATTCAAAATTTCACCACTAGGTGGCAGTAGTGAGTATGAAACTTTTAATTTTGTTATGCAGATATCCCAAGAGCCTATCCATTTAGAAAGATGGCGTCAGTAACTTCATTGTTCGAGCTATTATATTCAAAATTTTGCCACCATGTGGAGATTTTTAGCATAAAACTTTTGTTTTGTGGATATCTTAGAAGCCTGACCACTTAGAAAGATGGCACCTTCTGCAAAGTTGTTCAGTAACTCAAAGGCTATCATTATTTGAGCTAAGAAATTTGAGATTTTACCACTAGGCAGCGCTAATGAGCATGTTTTTTTTAGTTTTGTGGACTCTCAGAATCCTGTTTACTGACAAGGATGGCGTCTATGGCAAAATTGTTCAGAACTTTAACTTTCCGACGTTTTGCCGTATATAGCTGCCTAAAGACTGATTAAATCGATAAAATCCAGAAAAAATAAGCCATCACAGTCGATAGCAACCACTAGATATTGAAATGTAATGAAACTGTGCTAAAGAAAGAAATATGTGTTCTTTCGATCAAGCTACAAAAATCTGTAACTCGTTCATCGCTTAACAATTCGATTCCTTTAACACTAGGAGCCCCACGATCAAACAAGTTACGCAGAGCCTCGGGATCAAAAAGATCTAAATGGATTTTCAGCTATATATCAGCGATGGCTTAACCGATTTTTGAAATTATTGCACGTATCTCATATCACTATTCTCCTGTTTTCAACAATCAAAAAAAAAAAAAAACAGCAAGAGCAATGAACGAATACACTTTTTTTCACTGAATCTGCATAATAAACATATCAAATCTTATGGAAAAAAATATTATTTACGTGTCTCAGATTCCAATAACGTAAATAATAGAAAAAAATAACATGTGTATTAAAAATATTTCGAGCATCCCCAGCGAGGCATATTTGGGTAGGTCGCTTATTTTGACAGCTTAAACCTCTAGTGTTTTGAATATGCATTCTGGAGGTGTGGTATCTTCGACGAAGTATTTTGAAATACGAATACGATGCACTGCACATTATGATCGCATAGGTTTTGGTTTAGACAAATTGTATCTCACCTATGTCAGTTTTAAATTAAGAATGAACGTATTAGTTGAAAACTCGCTTCTGCAATATTGTTCAATTAAACATTTTTCATATTTTTGCTATATAAGCTTTCTTTTTCAAATGCACTTATGTTACTGAAAAGTATAAAAAAATACTGTTTTCGCAACTGTTTTCCTGGTACTTACAATTTGTTTTTATTAAAACATTTCAAGAAATCCTAGTTTTCTATCCTGTGTGCATATAATTTAAAATTAAATTAAGAGCTTATAGCTTTTTTATATAAATTTGATTGTACAAGTTCAGTGAGCATGTTTAAGCAGATACATGTACACCTTTTTGATTACACTTTAAATTTCTTTTTTTTTAAACCTACGAGACTCCCAGAGACCCAGATAGCCGTAGCGGTAAACGCGCAGCTATTCAGCATGACCATGCTGAGGGTCGGGGGTTCGAATCTCGTTGATCAAGGATCTTTTCGTAAAGAAAATTTTCTCGATGCCCATGGCATAGAGTATCATCCTACCGACCACACGATATACGAATGCGAAAATGGCAACTTTGGCAAAGAAAACTCTGAGTTAATAACTGTGGAAGTGCTCATAAGAACACTTATCTGAGAAGCATGCTTTGTCCCAGTTGAGACGCAACGCCAGAAATAAGAAGAAGAGAATCCCTTTGTAGACAATGACATGTAGTTTCAGAGGCACGAATTCTTCCTGTATGAATCTAGGAAAGTTGCTTGTGCAGAAACAGTAATTTTTGGATACACTTAAAATTTATTTTAATATAAACTACTAAAAATCTTGTTTAATTTAATTATGTGTCTTTAAAACAAGTATAAAAGCGATGACATGTAGTTTTTCAAACAAATTTTTATTGAACAAGGAGAGAATTTATGTTTGATGAGAAAAATAAATTCTGGATCAGATTGAAAGCTTCTCTTATTTTAAAAATCGCAAAACTATTTGGTTTAAGAATCTAATGGTTTGTAAATCAGAAACGAAATCGATGAAATTTAGTTTTTAAACATTAAATTTCTCTTATATATGTATTCGAATCCTCTTAGCAGAAGCTCAATAGAGAAACAAAAAAGTAGCCCTAAACGAAGGCAGAATGAAAAGATACAAATCTACTTTTTTGTTTCTCTAATTTCTATTGAATCCAGGGAACAGGTTTAGGATAAAATAGACAGTTTTGATAACTCTCAAAATTTCAACAACTAAAACAACTTATTAAACCCCATTTTTACATGAAAATCCGAATATAAATCCGAATATATATTTGCTTAGCGGAACAACTTTAAGAATTCTTACAGCAATGGATCTAAACAATATTCAACATGAACGCACACTTTAAAGTTCTTGAAATAGGCAGTCTATCTTGAATTATTGAGCTTAAGCCACTTCCAAGTTTAATCTGGCACACATTTTGAGATTCAACAATGCAACATCATTCAAAGCGATGATACAGTATTTATTGATTGTTTCAAAAGTCCTATGAAAATGATTGTAAAATAATAAAACAATTTTTTTATTGAACTCAGAGTACATTTTTTAAGTTAAACCAATATGTGAAACTTGTTTACCAATGAATCAAGCTTTAACCCGATTAACATATCTCTTATGCATTTAATTAATACTGTGTGAGGCTGAATTTCCAGGATGTATATTTTGCAACGGTCCATTTCTATAAATTGCTATCAACATCCAAGAAAAAAAAAACGAACGATTATTGAACTAAAGCAGTGAAGTGGACATGCATTTATCTCTACCTACCAGGAGAATAATGATGAAACTTCGCATGGAGTTGAGGACATTTTAGCCGTTACTGCAATTCTATTAAGATTCTATTAAGAGTAATCTAAAATCGTATGCATGGGTCGAAAACTAGAGATGGGTCAAAAATTGGTGCTCTTCCCCTACTTCAAGAAACATGCTCGAAATATTTCTGAAGTAGGTAATATTAAGTAGAAGTCAATATAATCATCGTTTTCATACTGGACTTTTCTCCATTGCGTAAAATCGAGATTTTACAAGATTCCTCAGTTACACTCAACACATCACTAGTTTCACCCTCCCAACTGTTTAACCCACCCCACCTTACAACCTTCTGTGTTCTTTGTTCTTTATTTCATTCTTCTTTGCTCTTCGCTCCATTTTACTAGCATAGGAATCCTCCCCAGCTAATCATATGCTTATTCGGGTTCATAGTGATCAGTCAGCGTAACCTATACAAGGGCCAAAAATCGCATGTATAAATATATTTCGTCAAATATCATCAAAAGGAGTGGAGATATCGCAATTTTGAGGTGATTTTTTGCCCTTAAGGGTCCTAAAATCACCAAAACAAGCTGAAAAACATACCAAATTTTTTCAGAGTTCACTAAAATGGTAAAATTTCACTTACGCCCTTTGCGCCACCTCTAAACCTTCACCGAAAATTCTCATTTTTTCACAGGATGTTATTTTGGGACCGATGATCATTTTCCACTTTGTAAATCCTGACTACGGAAGATTTTTGGAAATAAGCCCCATCCTAATGACACAGGCCTCTCCGCCAAAAGACAAAGCCTACGTGTCATCTGTAGTAGATTGCAACTAAGTTTGGATTTTTTTTTCATACTTGCAAAAATGTAAGATTTCTCTTAATGCTTCCAAAACTCAACTAAAAATATTCCCATCAAAAGCTCGTTATTTGAAACCTTCATGTTGTTACGATGAGAGGGGTTACAATTAATTGGTCAGATGAAGTTAAGTATTTAGGGATCAGGCTAGATAAAAGTTTAACTTTAAAAAATCACATCGATGGCATTCAAAGCTAAATGATGTAACAAATAAGGTACCGTGGGGTAAGTGGATACAGCAAAATCAATAGTTAAATTCATTGTTATGTACAGCTAACGTGAATAATGTAACTCAAACTTTTTTCTGTGGATAACAAATAAGGGACTATTATATTTCAAATCGTCATTTATTTCGAATTTTCTGATTGTTATGTATTGAGAATGAGAGACTTAAAAATTTGCGCCAAATGATCCACTTGCACCACCATGGTGGGGTAAGTGGATCACCATAAAAAAAATCTGTTCTCGAAACAAATGTAGTGTGATTATGTTTAATAAGAATGGTATTACCCTCGTTCAAGTTATTAGTGCTAGTAATGTTCATTTTAATACTTTAAAATTAAAAAGTATCTTTATTTAATCAAAATATAAAAAAAAATATGTATATATTTGTTCATACTAATTTGAACAAAAAAAAAACATTGTAACTAGAAAAATTTGGAGAAAATTCATCCATTTATACGCATAAGTTATACAGAAGTATTGTAGGATTATTCCTAACGATGTTTTCAAAAAACACTTTTGATTTAAAAATATTAGTTACATTTACTTTTTAATAACAAACTGAAATCCTTCTATTTTATTTATGAATATATGTTTATCATCTGTCTAGAGCAATTTATATGGTCAAATAAGGTACGATACTATGCTTTCGATTGGAAAATTAGTATATTTTGCTCTTTTACAACTCAGCTTAGATAAACACGAAAAGTTTCGTGTAAAATTTTGAAATTATTTTTTTTTTTTATTCCCGAAAGGTTAAAAAAAACTTTCAGGTGGATTAATTCAAATTTTCTATGGTCAATTTGACAAATTCAAGCTGGGAATGGAACAAAATAAAGAAAAACAACATTTGCGGATATTAAAGCTTTTAAAAATTCTCGTAAGCAGTCTGCCAATAAATGATAATTATGCTTGATCCACTTACCCCACCCCATTAATAAGTAGGGGTAAGTGTACCATGTCCAATATATTTGTATTTATTTATAAAAATGACATATTTTTCATTGTGATTCATTCAATTAGAACTGATATGCTCACCATGTGTCGAAAAAAAGAATAGAATTCGATTTTAGACAGAGATACAATGGATTTTTGATTGATGGAAAACAATTTTCAAATTAATTACTTTTTGCAGCTAACAAGTTTGTTTGTGTTAGTGTACATGTAGTACCAGTTTTGCAATAGTATCAGTGTGGGCGTAAGAATATAACCTAGAACGAAGCAACGGTGCGAAAACATTCAACATATTCAAGTATTTATGCTTTATATTGACAAATGATCCACTTACCCCACTGATACACTTCCCCCACTGTACCTTATATAAAATGTTTGTATCCACTTATTTTCAGACAATCAAATAGTCTTTAGAAAAAGCTTTTTATTTTCAAACAATTTTCAGACCGGATGTGTTGTATGCTGTAGTAATATGGACGACCTGTTGTACAGTGAAACCTCCATGAGTCGATATTGAAGGGACCATCGACTCATGGAAATATCGAGTCATGGAACAGCAATTCTTTGGAAAGCTGCTTCTAGGGACCATCATAGTAACCATGAAATTATGTTTTTAGTATGGTTCCATGCGTCGATATCGAGTCATGGAACATCGACTCATGGAGGTATCACTGTAATACAAGGAAGAAAGATCTGCAGAGAAATCAAAACAATGTTTTGAAATTGATTCTGAAGCTTCCTTACTGGTATAGTACTAATGAGCTACTAAGAATATTGAATGTAGAAAAATTGGAACAAATGTTGAATAAAATTATCAATAATTTTAGACAATAATCGTTGCAATCTTCTCCCGACCAACCAGTCTTCATAATTCTTTATAGATCTTTGACCAACGATGGCGATCGCTAACGGTTCAAAACGAATCTATATCGATCGCTATCGAAAATCACCGACTGGTTGACCGGGCTTTTGTCACGATGAATTGGTTATCTTAAGTTTATTGAAAGCCTTTTTTTCACTTATTAGCAGATGACATTAACTCACCTGTAAAAATAATGAACTACTACCGCAAATGAAATGAAATATGTTGTTAAAAAAATATTAATAAAAGCTTATTTTGTATTACCAAAATTGGGATGTTTTCTAAGTGTTCGTAATGATACTAATAAAGAAATAAAAAAGCTGTAGCTTGAAAACATGCTCTGTTTTAAGGTGAAGGTTCATTGAGCACGTAAACATAATGTTGCCACCCACTCGAGCCACCCGCTAAAGCACCCTCTCAAGCCACCCAACAAGGCGGAGCACAATGTTATGTGAGTCGGCCAAAAATAAATCATCATGTTTCATGTATACCTCCACCAACAAAATTATCTAGGTAGTGTTACTTGCACACGTTTCATACAAAGGTATTATTGTCGATATGAATTCATCAACAACTTCATAAAAACTCAAAATCACAATTTATTTCATTTGGTAGTGAAAACATGTTTTTTGACCAAAATTATAAGCATTTTTCACACCATGCGTATGTTGTTTACTATTTTTGGCAGTTTTCTCCTCTCTTCTCTCACTTCTCACGGACGGAGAAAGTTGCCATCAGTATGCATTTGAATTCTACAGTCAATTGTACTGTATAATATATTCATTTTTGCTGTTAAATTGCGTCGTACATTGTTTTTCTCACGCATAAAAATGTTTTGCAACACTTGTGACATTGTACACTTTTTGAGTATTATGAAATTGTAATATACGTGGTTGTAGCAAATGTATAAATATCCAAACCATTCTAATTGCAAACATAAAAACTGGCTTCACTTCCAATCAGTGAGAGCGGCGCATCCGAATCATAAACAATGTTGGCTCAGTGAATTCGCGTTCCGGTGCTGTTTTCGAGCACAAATTGACTAATATAAGTGATTTATTGCTCCCAGGAGCATCGTGCGTGAATAATTAAAGTATTTCAAGTATCGCATTAGATTTTTGAATTGCTACGGTGAGTAGAAATACGATTAAAAGTGAGTTTTAGAACGGGCACCGAAAAGCCAGCAAACAATATCTCGGTGCGTGAAGAAGAAGTGATTCGGAAGTGCGTGGTATTTTACAACATAAATCACAGAAATAACTATGTATTTGCATTCAAAAACTAGTGATTTGTGAAAAACATATTATGGAATGCTTTCAGTTAAGAAACCACCGCTCTACAATAAGGTTAGTAACTTCAAATAATCATTTTTTGTGATCGCTCTCCAAAACACTGTGAGAAGTGTGGAAGGAGGGAGCGGAAAGCGAAGGGGGAAGTAAGGTGCCATATTAGAGGCCATTTTGGTACTCATGGGGATATGTCCTTAAGAGTGCAGGGATAAGGCAAATGGAATGCTTTGTGCTGTTAACAAAATGTTATTGTAGTTTTACTAAATTAGTTTTGCTTAACACAGAACACCTAGATATAAGAAATTAATGTAATGTTTGCAATGATTCTTATAAAAATAGAGAAATTAATAATCAAAATAAAACTTCATGATACAAAGAGATAATTTTTCATACAGTCAGCACGTGGAAGACTGAACCACAAAGTGACTAATCCACAGATTAACATTCTTCCCTACAACTGAACCGAAATCTGTTTTTTTTGTTTTCATTCAGCCGATGATTGATCGTTAACGAGCTTGTTAGAAGACTCGCATCATTCGGTCTGTTGCGTGGGATAGAGCCATAACCAATTACCGGTGAGAGGTGTAAAAACGTATGTCAAACAACCGTCGGATTTGTCCAACAACAACGGCTACAGAACACGCATGCGGGAGGAAAAATTAAGCCAAGTAACTTGTTCCCAATCAAGAGTGATCAACTTCTTTCCAAATAACACTGTCGCACTCTGATCCCACTCTTTCGTGGGTTGATTCTTACTGCAGTGTAAAACACTGGCCAAATCTCAAACCAATGATCAATTTGTATGTCTGGCTGTGGCCTTTTTTCTGGCTATTGCAGTTGACTTGTTTCTTGGTGACTACCGACGATACACTTCTAGTTCTTATTGTTCTAGTTGTGCCGAGAGGTAAGAAGTTCACATTTCAAACTATTTTTAATGAAGAGTCCAGGCATGGCATGGCATCGATCAATATATACATATACAAAGGTCAAAATTCGTGCAACCAAGTTATTTTTTGTTTTGTCTAAATAACCAATAAATTATTAACAACTACCGAAAAGCTAAACATTACATATAATTTGCAATTGGATTAGATGGACAAATTGATGTGAAGATTTGCGAAAAAGCTTTTTCGCAAATCTTCACATCAATTTGTCCATCTAATCCAATTGCAAATTATATGTAATGTTTAGCTTTTCGGTAGTTGTTAAACTTCCACTCGGCTGGTTGGCCGTAAACCACGATTCATAATTAAAACAAGTACAATAAATTATTGTTCCTTTACACGAGTGCCCTTCAGGTTCGTGGTTATTCCCCTAAATGTATAAAATTATCACAATCATAAATGTAATTTTTTTTTCGGAGCAATGGTCTATTTGGGGAAGCAGGGTGTTCGAGGAAAAGTAGTACAACCATTCAGGACGCAGCATTTGTATATTTTTTTTATCTCCAATGGGAGGTTTGATCATCCTTTGACAGTATCTGTCTTCTACCCTCTGCCCACTGGAAGCTTCGGCCAAATTAAGATTCGAATTTCGAGAGCGTGCGTGACAAGCAAACGGCGCACATAAAGTTTAACTTTACGTCGATCTTTAGCTGTTTTGACAGTTTAATCATTCGACGAACGACGAACAAATGCGCTGTATCCCGCGATCGGGATGCAAATTGGCAGCCATCATTCTCTCGCTCTATGTCTGTCTCTTTCACAAGCTAGAAACATTGAAGGTGGATCGGATAAGATATCCGATTTCCTGTCTTGTTAATTTTGAAGGAGGAGTTACGGGGTAGGATTCATTGACAATCCTACAATGTGTGAATCATTTCTGTTTCGGTTCGAAGGCAGCGGAATTTGATCTTCCAGAGAGACCAATTTGTACGAACATAAATCGGTCATGTTTTTCGAGTTTTGAATGAATTTTATGTTCCACAATATACACGGTTCGAACGACACGTGTAACATTCTGTGACATATGAGTAAACATCATTCTACGTGCTTATGGGGTGATGGTGGTATTGGTCAAAACCACGAAAAGCCATGGTGTGTTGCGGAGGGGAAGAGGGGGTTAACAATGCCAGGTTTTATTATCAGTCCCAAACCAAAACAAAAATATCTAGAAAATTCCCCGAAATTGTCTTAAAATATTCTCTTATTATCGCCAAATTTGTGCACATAATAGTGAGAAAAAAGCGACAATAAACTGAAAATTCTTGATACAAAATTCTTCGAATTATAAATACCAAACCATTGAATATTTTCCAACGGAACTGTCACAGCCATTACATATGTTTTTTTTTCTAGTATAACGCAAATGATGTCGGATATTATCGTATATTTTGCTTTAAATCATTACTTTCAGCTGGAGAATTTTCAATATATGTTTAGACATATTCAGTTTCCATGCTTAGATGTTGCAATCTATACTTTACCACTTGATTGTCATGAATTAAAGAAACAAAGTGTAATTAAGGATTCAGCAGTTCAAACTTATATTCCCTCTAGTACATGCAAAACATTCCCAACTAAACGCAAATCCCAGCCTGTAAGTAAACACAATGCAGTTTTTTTTCTCCAATGCAAACTGTAGGAATTGCATCTGAGGGACATTAACAATGAATACATGATCGACAGAAACCGACAATGCATCAATCCCAAATGGAAAATCTGTTCCCACTTTATAAAAAAATAGAATTCTGTAATTCACATCCGGAATGCTGTTGGAGCAATACCACCAAACCATACGACCACTTGTACCATATCCAGAACCATCGTCATTCTACTGGAAACCAGTGACAATAGCATTCACAGCTCTGATGACCATGACCAGGATTTCATCCAGTCGACCGACAGCGCCATAAAACAGACGCCAATTAAATATTTGACGTACATGACTGAAATATATTTCAACTTCAGGCATCAATGGAACCCAGCAGGCGTTTAACTGTGTGGAGTTGTGACTGACATGGACACAATCTGCAGCTTCCCCTAAAAACATAATTGTCCCATATTAATTTTCGAAGGCACACCCTTTTTATCGTAACATTTATGTTTTAAAATATACTTCACTACGTATATCAAAATTAACACACTTTGCTTGAAAATGCTGTGGATAAATATGAAGTTTGCGTAAATCCATATTGAAAATAAAGGCTTCACAATCTCTATATGGAAGCAAAATAAGCTATCTGTGAGGTGGTGCTAAAAGAGCATGGCACACAGAAATGCGCTAGAAATTTATGAAAATTTGTATGAGTAGAAAAACTTCAAACTTCAAGTGCTATTTTCTCAATGCCTACTTTTTCATATGGGACAGTTTTGCTTTCACGGGCAGTTCAGGACTGTGTTGGATTTTGCTATGCCAAGTCAAATTTGAACTGTAGGCACCTACTCCCAGGGATGTAATAAAATGCAATCCTTAGTTAAGCCTAAACTACCACTTGCTCGTTGTTTGCATTCTTATCAGGGCGCAGTCATGGTAAATGCAGAAGTGGAAATGGTCCCTCTGTGAAAGGAGGTTGAGGAACCACGTGGAATTGAAAATGCGAATTGTTCCTCGGTGATGTCTCGCTAGAATTTCCAATGCGTGTATGAATGTTGATTGACCTGGCGTATGTTGTAGCTTAATTTCCATAAAACAATATTGAATGGTAGACAATATAGACTGTTGGATTAGTTATGATAATACAGTACTGACCCGATTTTGTCAGCCCCCGATTTTATCTGCCCCCGATTTTGTCAGCCTATTTTAAATTTGTCAAAAAATTGTTATTGTCATGTTTTACCACGTTTATATTATAATTGATGATGATGTTTGATGTCATGCACGCATGGGCGTAGCAAGATGGGGCAATGGAAATGCCTTTTTTTAAGTGTTAAAAATCGATATTACCAATATAAGGAAGAGGGAGCCCCTGATAAAAAAAAAACTGGCTACGCTCATGTCCATCACCCTTTTAAAAGTCCATTGAACCATGTAACACGTCAAAATTTGAAAAACAGGAACAAAATAAAATGACCCGATTTTGTCAGGTTCCCCATTTTGTCAGCCTAAAATTCAACGAGGGGCTGACAAAATCGGGTCTTTACTGTATTCATTTGGATCTCACCTCACCTTTCATTTTCTTATGAAATTTATAATATTATTCATGGTCTTATTGAAGTACATTATTTCATTAACTTTACAGTTTCCGAGCTGCAGTGTTGTTCAGACTCATTTCCCCGTAAATAACATTTTCCGAACTACGAAGCCACGAACTACTACAACCATGCTCTATCCTCCTAAGATAGAAAAGCAGATGGTAAAGCTTGAGTACTGCACACAAAATCGATCAATTTTGATCCCAGAGAGCCACAATTCAAGTTTCGGTGAAATGAAATGAGTGAGTGAGTGAGTGCGAATCATTTCACCGAAACTTGAATTGCGGCCCACCGAGATCGAAACTGTCGGATCCCATGTGCAACACTCAAGCCCAACCACCTCCCCCTCCATCTCAGGAATACAACGCACAGTTATAACAGTTCATGGCTTCACAATTCGAATTTCGGGGAAATGAGTCTGGTCAACACTGCCGAGCTGTTGTACTTTGTACAACAGTTCGGATTTATATGCTATTATTTTGCAACAAAGACCATGGACACCAATCCATAATGTATTCCTCAAGAATCTCCTTAAGACCAATACTCGACAGTTTTTGTTTACAGTATGGCCCTTTATAATGCGATAAAACCAATATATGTACATAAAGGTCGCATAATAGTGATCGCAATATATACGGTTCAAGTAGACCAGAATTTTAAATCGGTATATAACAAAATTAAAAAAAAATCGAAGCTTGTGGTCTTCAGTAAAGTTTTTCTAGAAGTGATAGACTATCTGATGGTATCTCATTGAATCCAAAATTTCACCACTAGGTGGCAGTAGTGAGTATGAAACTTTTAATTTTGTTATGCAGATATCCCATTTAGAAAGATGGCGTCAGTAACTTCATTGTTCGAGCTATTATATTCAAAATTTTGCCACCACGTGGAGATTTTTAGCATAAAATTTTTGTTTTGTGGATATCTTAGAAGCCACTTAGAAAGATGGCACCTTCTGCAAAGTTGTTCAGTAACTCAAAGGCTATCATTATTTGAGCTTAAAAATTCGAGATTTTACCACTAGGGGGTGCTAATGAGCATGTTTTTTTTTAGTTTTGTGGATTCTCAGAATCCTGTCTACTGACAAGGATGGCGTCTATGGCAAAATTGTTCAGAACTTCAACTTTCCGACGTTTTGCCGTATATAGCTGCCTAAAGACTGATTAAATCGATAAAATCCAGAAAAAATAAGCCATCACAGTCGATAGCAACCACTAGATATTGAAATGTAATGAAACTGTGCTAAAGAATGAAATATGTGTTCTTTCGATCAAGCTACAAAAATCTGTAACTCGTTCATCGCTTAACAATTCGATTCCATTAACACTAGGAGCCCCACGATCAAACAAGTTACGCAGAGCCTCGGGATCAAAAAGATTTAAATGGTTTTTCAGCTATATATCAGCGATGGCTTAACCGATTTTTGAAATTATTGCACGTATCTCATACCACTATTCTCCTGTTTTGAACAATTAAAAAAAAAACAGCAAGAGCAATGAACGAATACACTTTTTTTTCACTGAATCTGCATAATAAACAGTTCAAATCGTATGGAAAAAAATATTATTCTACGTGTCTCAGATTCCAATAACGTAAATAATAGAAAAAATAACATGTGTATTAAAAATATTTCGAGCATCCCCAACGAGGCATATTTTGGTAGGTCGCTTATTTCGACAGCTTAAACCTCTAGTGTTTTGAATATGCATTCTGGAGGTTTGGTATCTTCGACGAAGTATTTTGAAATACGAATACGATGCACTGCACATTATGATCGCATAAGTTTTGGTTTAGACAAATTGTATCTCACCTATGTCAGTTTTAAATTAGGAATGAACGTATTAGTTGAAAACTCGCTTTTGCAATATTGTTCAATTAAACATTTTTCATATTTTTGCTATATAAGCTTTCTTTTTCAAATGCACTTATGTTACTGAAAAGTATAAAAAAATACTGTTTTCTCAACTGTTTGCCTGGTACTTACAATTTGTTTTTATTAAAACATTTCAAGAAATCCTAGTTTTTTATCCTGTTTGCATATAATTTAAATTTTAATTTAAAGCTTATAGCTTTTTTATATAAATTTGATTGTACAAGTTCAGTGAGCATGTTTGAGCAGATACATATACACCTTTTTGATTACACTTTAAATTTCTTTTTTTTAAACCTACGAGACTCCCAGAGACCCAGATAGCCGTAGCGGTAAACGTGCAGCTATTCAGCATGACCATGCTGAGGGTCGGGGGTTCGAATCTCGCTGGTCAAGGATCTTTTCGTAAAGAAAATTTTCTCGATGCCCATGGCATAGAGTATCATCTTACCTGCCACACGATATACGAATGCGAAAATGGCAACTTTGGCAAAGAAAGCTCTGAGTTAATAACTGTGGAAGTGCTCATAAGAACACTTATCTGAGAAGCAGGCTTTGTCCCAGTTGAGACTGACGCCAGAAATAAGAAGAAGAGAATCCTTTTGTAGACAATGACATGTAGTTTCAGAGGCACGAATTCTTCCTGTATGAATCAAGGAAAGTTGCTTGTGCAGAAACAGTATTTTTGGATACACTTAAAATTTATTTTAATATAAAACTACTAGAAATCTTGTTTAATTTAATTATGTATCTTTAAAACAAGTATAAAAGCGATGACATGTAGTTTTTCAAACAAATTTTTATTGAACAAGGAGAGAATTTATGTTTGATGAGAAAAAGAAATTCTGGATCAGATTGAAAGCTTCTCTTATTTTAAAAATCGCAAAACCATTTGGTTTAGGAATCTATTGGTTTGTAAATCAGAAACGAAATCGATGAAATTTAGTTTTTAAACATTAAATTTCTCTTATATATGTATTCGAATCCTCTGAGCAGAAGCTCAATAGAGAAACAAAAAAGTAGCCCTAAACGAAGGCAGAATGAAAAGATACAAATCTACTTTTTTGTTTCTCTAATTCCTATTGAATCCAGGGAACAGGTTTAGGATAAAATAGACAGTTTTGATAACTCTCAAAATTTCAACAACTAAAACAACTTATTAAACCCCATTTCTACATGAAAATCCGAGTATAAATCCGAATATATATTCACTTAGTGGATCAACTTTTAGAATTCTTACAGCAATGGATCTAAGCAATATTCAACATGAACGCACACTTAAAAGTTCTTGAAATAGGCATTCTATCTTTAATTATTGAGCTTAAGCCACTTCCAAGTTTAATCTGGCACACATTTTGAGATTCAACAATGCAACATCATTCAAAGCGATGATACAGTATTTATTGATTGTTTCAAAAGTCCTATGAAAATGATTGTAAAATAATAATTTTTTTTATTAACTCAGAGTACATTTTTTAAGTTAAACCAATATGTGAAACTTGTTTACCAATGAATCAAGCTTTAACCCGATAACATGTAGTTTTTACGACATTAACACAATTGCGGAAGCCCTGAGAACAAGCACAAGAACAAGGCAGATATAGCATTGTTTGATGATATTCCGAATTTCTTTTCATAAAAAAACTACGTAAAATCCAAATTTTAAACCTTTATGCCTATATATTCAAACATGTAGTTTTTTCACATAAATTTCAATACGAAAGGCTTGTGAATAGGTTTGATCAGAAATCATTTTTTTTGTTACTTCTCAAATTTATTATACTTAGAAAACTTAGAAACACGTTTGTCAAAATTTATAGCGAAGACATGCAACTTTTCTACGTAAATTGGCTTGAAGAAATCCTTCAAACGTGTAGAAATCAAACATTTCGATTACACTCAATTTTTTCATTAAAAATTACGAAAACCTTGCTCGTTACAACTTGAGCTTAAGTTTAAGTTTGATTAGCCACCCGGGGTTGCTACTCCAGTATCACCAGATCATGAAATAAATTTGTGGTAAAAATTCCAGCCAATTTGGAGAGGTGTGCTTCAAATCAATTCTGTGTTTTGGGCTAATTTAAAGCTTTAAAAAATTCATAACTACCGAATGGAACTACAAAACTTATCGGAAATATCTCAATTCTACGAACAATAGGGTCCTAAAGCCCTGTCCAAATTTTAGTGCCTAACGCTTAAGTTTAGGCCAAAAACACATGTTTACTCAACTTTTTAATGTTTTTCGTTTGTTTAGGTCCAAGGTTTAGGTGTTTTTCTAGATTTTGTCACAACCCTTGGCTAAAACTAAAATTTGGGTGTATTTTGTTTTGAGTGTCTCTTCCGAAATGTCAGATACGAACAACCCCAGTGTTAAAACTAAAAACCCTGTGGTGTTTCTCTCAATTAACCGAACTTCAAACATGATCAAAAGTTACTAGGTTCATTTATGAAACCAATTTTTGAATTAAAGTTTAGATATGATATAGCCGTTATTTTAGCGAGAAAAATTGCTAAAGTAGTTGCAGTAACATGCTCTTTCGTGTTTTTAATCAAAAACCCGATTTCATTAAACATTTTAGAATCCTATTGTCGAATACGATTTTATGATTGAAGTAAGTTTTAATATTGTAAATAGGCCATTTTCATTAGTTATTCGCGACTCTACATCAATAATAAAACGTTTTTGAGAAAAAAAAAACATATTTCTTTCCACTTACTCATATTCCTTGATTGAGAATCGCGAATAACTGATGAAAATGGCCTATTATATTTTTTAATTTATATATTTTTGCACTACTATTTTGGTTCACTACAACTTCTTCATAGAACATTTTTCTCTCAATAGTTTCGGAGTTAAAATTTTTCAAATTAGTTGCATGCATTAATTTATAGGCCATATTTAAAAGTTATTCTCGAGTCAAAGTGATCGATTTTTCTATGGAAAACACTTATTCTACCATATCAAAAATATGTACAAAATTTAAGTACATCGGAGAGTCTGCGTGTACTTCCGTTGAAGTTGAGCGACTTGCAGTTCCACGTACCGAGTTTCCAATCGCCAGTCCATTTCCGTCGCTGTGGTCTTTGCCGATTGTTCTGTGACGTATTCTCTCGTTGACGATCCTGTGCTGATGTGTTTTTTACAGTTGGCTTACGGGGCCTGACACCAACCCCCTACATTTCCGGAGGACCCCCCTAAATTTTCGGAGGATCATAGTGCGAAGTTAGTTTAAAGTCCTTCTCTGGCACTCGGACGAATGTGGAGTACAGACGCTCCAGCTTTGCAGAAGCAAACCCCTCCTTCCCTGTCAACATACGATCTTCCCTCAGGTTGCTCGTAATCCGGCCAGTACCTCGAGGAGGTAGGATAGGAGTTGCTGGGCAAGAGGCTGAGGACCACACAGTCTATTTTATTCCAGCAGGTACTCGAGGTACCAATGGTTCGCCGTTCTCCTGCACGCCGCCGAAGATCGTCCTTAGCACTCGGCGTTCGAAAACCCCAAGAGCTTGCAAGTCCTCCTCGAGCATAGTCCACGCCTCATGCCCATAGAGGACTACCGGTCTTATGAGCGTTTTGTACATCGTGCATTTGGTGCGGGGGTGAATCTTTCTTGACCGCAGTTTCTTCTGGAGCCCATAGTAGGCACGACTTCCGCTGATGATGCGCCTTCGTATTTCCCGACTAACATTGTTGTCAGCCGTCAACAAGGATCCGAGGTAGACGAACTCGTCCACCACCTCGAAGGTATCCCCGACTATCGTAACACTGCTTCCTAGGCGGGCCCCTGTCGCGCTCAGTTCCGCCAACCAGCATGTACTTTGTTTTCGAAGCATTCACCATTAGCCCGACTCTTGTTGCTTCGCGTTTCAGGCGGGTGAACAAATCTGCCACCGTTTCAAATTTTCTCCCAATAATATCCATGTCGTCCGCGAAGCAAACAAATTGTCCGGATCTCGTGAAAATCGTGCCTCGACTGTTAAGTCCGGCTCTCCGTATGACACCTTCAAGCGCAATATTGAACAACAGGCACGAAAGTCCGTCGCCCTGTCGTAGTCCCCGCCGAGACTCGAACGAACTGGAGTGTTCGCCCGAGATCTTCACGCAGTTTTGCACACCGTCCAATGTTGCTCTGATCAATCTTGTGAGCTTCCCGGGAAAGCTGTTCTCGTCCATGATTTTCCATAGCTCTATGCGGTCGATACTATCGTATGCCGCCTTGAAATCGATGAACAAATGGTGCGTAGGGACCTGGTACTCACGGCATTTCTGGAGGATTTGCCGCACGGAAAAGATCTGGTCCGTTGTCGAGCGGCCGTCGATGAAACCTGCTTGATAACTTCCCACGAACTCGTTTGCTATAGGTGATAGACGACGGAAGAGAATCTGGGATAGCACTTTATAGGCGGCGTTTAGGATGGTGATTGCACGATAATTTTCACACTCCAGTTTGTCGCCCTTTTTGTAGATAGGGCATATAACGCCTTGCTTCCACTCCTCCGGTAGCTGTTCCGTTTCCCAGATTCTGACTTTCAGCCGATGCAGACAAGCGGCCAATCTGTCCGGGCCCATCTTGATGAGTTCGGCTCCGATACCATCCTTGCCAGCGGCTTTGTTGTTCTTGAGCTGTTGAATGGCATCCTTAACTTCCCCCATCGTGGGAGCTGGTTGATTTCCGCTGTCCGCTGTGCTGACGTAGCCATCGCCTTCGCTGTCCTGACCTTCTGTGCCTGTGTTCTCTGCGCCATTCAGGTGTTCATCGTAGTGCTGCTTCCACCTTTCGATCACCTCGCGTCCGTCCGTCAAGATGCTCCCATCCTTATCCCGGCACATCTCAGCTCGCGGCACGAAGCCTTTGCGGGATGTGTTGAGCTTCTGATAGAACTTCCGCGTTTCTTGAGAACGGTACAGCAACTCCATCTCTTGGCATTCCACCTCTTCCAGGCGTCGCTTTTTGTCCCGGAATAGGCGGGTTTGCTGTTTCCGCTTCAGTCTGTATCGTTCCACGTTTTGCCGCGTACCATGCTGCAGCATTGCAGCCCGCGCTGCATTCTTCTCCTCTAAAACCTCCTGGCACTCCTCGTCGAACCAATCGTTTCTTGAGCTCCGTTCCACATATCCGACAATGCTTTCGGCAGCGTCGTTAATGGCTGCTTTGACTGTCCTCCAGCAGTCCTCAAGAGGGGCCCTATCGAGCTCGCCCTCATCCGGCAACGCTGCCTCAAGATGCTGCGCGTACGCATTGGCGACATCCGGTTGTTTCAGCCGCTCGAGATTGTACCGGGGCGGGCGTCGGTACCGTACATTGTTGATGACGGATAGTTTTGGGCGCAGTTTCACCATCACCAGGTAGTGGTCGGAGTCAATGTTGGCGCCACGATAGGTTCTGACGTCGGTTATGTCGGAGAAGTGCCGTCCATCGATCAAAACGTGGTCGATTTGCGATTCTGTCTGCTGAGGTGATCTCCAGGTGTACCGATACGGGAGGCTGTGCTGGAAATAGGTGCTACAAATGGCCATATTCTTGGAGGCGGCAAAATCTATCAGTCGCCATTTTACCGCGCCACCAATGGTTCGCTATGCCCAGCCATTTACTGTGCCTGCTAACAGTAATTAAGTTGATATTTAGTATCAAATTTGACTCCAAAGTGTTTTGCTATAATCATAGTTATGGTTATTAACATTGCATTTATCATTTATTGCAATTCTTCGGATAGGAATTTAAAATTAAGTTCGAAGATGTTTCGTTTAAAAAAAAGCAGAATAAAAAATATGTGTACCCCCATCTACACCTTAGTGCCAATCATATCTAGCTCAATTCAAACTGACAAAAGTAGCTGTTTCAAAAACTTTATTCGAAATCCAGTGTTTGATCATTTTATTCCAAGTGGATATTTTTAGATTAGATATAACTTTTTGAATTTAAAACTGGATTTTTGACTTTATATAATCGTTAAATTTCTGATTACGACACTATTTAAATCTAAAACTGTTTTCAGATATATCAGCTTTCAATTCCATCTGTCATAATTTAGGATTGGATCTTATCGGCAACTAAATTATGATTCATTTATCAGTCGATCTTTCTCTCACGCTCGGTCGTCTTCAATTTCAAGACATCACGGCATTTGCATAGACCATTGGGACATGACATTCAGTGAGTTGATATCCGATATAAATCAAGCGCGCAGCGTTGACCGACCTTCGCCGTTTATTTAGGATTTTTTTCTTAATAATTATTAAGTTGCCTTTTCCTTTTCTAATGTCTGTCAATTTTTTTAGCTAGGTGAATTTTGTCCACATGTGACCCGAGATCAAGGAGCGAAATGAAGCACCCGTTGGCCATCCGAAAATGCGGCAGTTTCTCCTCATTATCCACCCAGAAAAAAAGGCCCCATTAGATGCTCTCGAACGGACGCGCGCAGACGAAGAATACGACGTAGGATGTATAGTAAAATTAGTATGTAAATTAGCTGGTCCAGGCTGGTTCAAACAATCGTTTTTATGGTGTTTCCTTTCGTTTCAAATGACGGCAGGGAAGGTAGGATGTTGTGATCATAGCTGCTCAAATCCGAGATAAGCACCCGATTGGAATCTGCTTACGGCTGGCTTGTAGCGACTAGGAATCGCATGCCGTTCGTGGCGGCTGTTATTTATGGCTTGTATGATGGGAATTTATCAGTGCGCGGTGTTTGGCCTTTATTGGGTGACATTTCAAGATGGTAAAAGAGACCGCGGTGCAGTCGATGGCCGATGGCCATTAGATGGTGAGCTTCATTTTGTAGTAGAGGTGATAATTTTCGTGTTGTTTATGAGATGATAATCAGAGATAAGAGCCGGTGATTAGAATTTTCGAGTTTCTTATTTTAATCAGATGAACTTAGATTGCCTTTACCTGCGAACGAACGCAATTTCGTAAGGCCTAGGATTTCCTACTTGTGCTCAACTAAATTTGGAAAGCCCTTTTATTATTTTTGGACATCCCATTTTTTCCAACATTTTCTACCGAATAGAAGAACCGACCAGACCGAAATTTTAATCTGCCATTTTCTTGCTACCAAGGTCTTGATGAAAAGTTTTCCTTTTTCGATATCGCTATTTAGACTCTTTTAAAATCATTAGCAATAATTTTGGTCAAGTTTGGGAAAATCAACGCCCAGCGACTGACGAACAAGAATGGCCAACGACTGATTGCTTTCACCGCTCTCAAGAAAAATGTCAGTGCGGTCGTTTCCCACTCCGGAACTGGCGTACACTCTTTGACGCTAGGGAAAGACCTAGAAGAGGGAAACCAAGCTTCCGAGCCTACCTCCCTGAACGACGTGGGAAGCAATCGGTACACGGCGGGTTTAGCCCACCACCCCAATGGATAACGCGGGAAGTCAAGTCACATCTACCTCTTCCGTAGAGGACCTTGGGCACCCCGGGAACCCTAACCCGGGTGGTAAGCCCTACACTGTCGTAAGCTCTTCAGATGCTCTTATAGCGCCCCTTTCCACCGTGGTCGCTCTTACTATGGACCACGTGGAAAGTCAAGGACGGCAAGCTCTTTGGACGCATCGGGTTCTACCCGCTACCCCGAAGAACAACACGGGAAGTGAAGCTACCTCCAAACACAGAATCGTCCAAGCTCTTAGTCCAAGCAACCCAACATGCCGATTATCGCCCCTCGCAGCCCCCTTTTTTCCTACCATCGGGACATCTTTGCATTTGGTGAGCTCATCTTCCCAGCCTGCCATCTGTAGAGCTCTGTCCTGTGCGTGCACCGAGATCAATACCAAAATTAGTTTCACCCTCAGTATCCACCACTCGCAATCAAACTCCAACCGCAAACAAGTTCTTTAACAATCTTGCGGACCTTGAGATCCTCACAAGCAGCGACTCCCCTTGTTTCCTGGCTCTCCAAGAAGTCAACCGGGTCACACTCGAACAGCTGAACCACTCACTTGGTAGTAGATATGTATGGGGAATCTTAGGCGCGAAAGCAACTTTCGTCATTCCGTATCCCTTGGGGTGCTTAAGTCGATTCCGTCTGCTTTTCTCAATATCGGTTAGCTTACAAAAAACTCAACGAAGGATTTCACAATCGAAAGAATAAAACATATACGCACGAAGTTCCTTAACGATAACTTATTTATTAGATGTGTCTCACAAGACGGTCGAGTTCACACTATAACAAACAGAACGCACAGTACAACGCTGCCAAATCACTTGTACTGAAGATCATTCACAGTGATGCGAATATTGTTTCCTGCAACAATATCCACTCTCAACTTCCAGTTGCCGGGGTCAAAGTTCATGGAACTACAACAACATCTGTAGTTTGTCTCTACCTACTATGCGGAAATATTCCCAACCTATGGGACGAGGTAAAAAATAGTAGTTTACGCAACAAGATGTAGAATGAAGATTTTTACAGCATAAGTTGTACGTTTATCCAATGAGGCTTGCCGAGTTCGATAATTACGACGAGTGCTGTACAAATCGAGCTCTGCACCGAGTTGCGTACAACATTTTTTGCAATTTCATGAAAGGTTAGTTGAGATTTTTAAACTATTTTTCATTAATCTGAACATTGGCCGTCCATAGCCATGTTTGAAAAACTCTGATCATAGTAGGTTGCACTGAGCAATTGTCAAATTTTTCAAGCCGTCGTTCGGATAGCGTCATTATTAGAAGCAATGAGCGATTCAGATTCTGATGTTCCGATTGGTATTGAGTGGGCAGCGGAAGTGGCCCTAACTAGTCTCCTACCGGAGAACTCTAATCTACAATTTCTGAAGCTACCGTCACCAGCAGATTATACAGGACACTGCTCTTGTCAATCGTCCGCGTCTCTACTGCCAGATTCTAAATATTTCTGTTCTGAAGAGGCATGGAGGATGAAAATCTTCAATTGTTGCTGAAGCATACGTTGAAAATACCTAGCAACAAAAAATATGATAGCTTAAAAAATATGGGAACCCCAGATGACAATAACGCTACAGAAAACGTTCTTCTATCAACATCGTCAGTTCCTCACTCCAGATTTGCTGTTCCAACATTTGCGTCCTCTACCTCGGCTGCAAGATCGTCTGTCCCGAGTCCAGTGCGAATAACAGTGGAAGAAGTAATGGAATTTTCACTCGAAGGTTCCAGAGCCACAGTAGCAGCGGAAAATATTCCACAGCTCCCCAGTACTAATAATGATAATTACACAAATCCTATGAACACATATTAATACCGTTTTGTCTCAAATTCCGAACAGACTCATATTCCGAACACTCTGTTTTTGTTGATTGAAATGTTTCACTGAAATATGTCATCAAATAAGCAGGAAATGGCAGTCAATTGCAATTCAGTTTTATCATCTATGAATCTGTTTTATACCTCGGGAGTAGTGATGATTCTCTAGCTCGAGACCAGTAGAACTAGCTCAGATGAATTTATTTGCGAAATTCTTCATTTGAAAATGATTTATTTGTGCTGTTCGGCATTTGAATCAAGGTGTTTGGAATATGAGACAGAATGAACACAGTGTTCGGCTTTTGAATCAAAATGTTGCTCCATACTTTTACGTACAAACAATACTAAACTAATTTAAATGAACATTTTTATTGGCACACTCAACAGTTAATAGTTAGATTTAGCGAAGAAATAAAAACGCTTACAAATATCAGCTAATTAATGCCTATAATATGCATTAGAAGTTACTGTTGGCTTTAAGTGTTCGGAATATGAGTCAAAACGGTAGTCCCTCTCCGTTTTTATACAAAAGAATGATAGTTATACAAATGAACGCCACGTGCAAATCTTCTGTGGAAACATGTTTTTCAAAGTGATAGATGTGTTTTTTTGTGAAGTTTTGTTTTTTACTTTTATACGATTTGCTCGCGGTTCGCTCTAGAATGTCCTGTGATGGCTCCAGCAATTGAATTTGTTCTGCGCTACTCTTTTTTTTTTCTCCCGTGCGTATTGGTTCAAAAATTGAATGTGGTTCGTGGATGCTCGGTTCGGGATGCATTGAGAACTCAGTATCTGCATTTTGATGGGCAGTGTTAAGTTATGGCTCACGCTATTGTTCATTATTAGAGAAGTGACAAGTTGCATAGGATTTCCGAAAAAGGAATTTGGTGAGTTTGTTCTGATCAGCAGCGCATAAGTACAATGCGTAAATATTAACCATTTGTCGGTCAGAACGTCTACCGAATGTATCCTATGGCACTATACCCTTTCCATCAACATTCCACAACATCCCGTAACGCCTATGAAGGATCGTAGAGTTCTCTATAATAATGTAGGAAAATGTGCAGTATGCCATAAATCAACCCTTCTCAATTGGTAGTTGCAGTAATACTGTAGCAGATTAATCAGCTGTGGATGGATGACTCCTACCCAGAGGCTCAGCAGGAGGCGAAATCCTTGGATAATCATACCGAAATTGTTTCGTTGGATATCTCAAAGGCTTTTAACAGGGTTTGGACTACACTCTGGAAAATTTAGCCAGCTGGGGCTTCACCGGTAACGTTTTGCACTTCGTAAAAAAATCTCACCAATCGTTCAGAGTGGTCATCGGAAACACTGAATCTAATTGATTCATAGAAGAGACCGACGTTCCGCAAGGATCCGTCATATCGGTGACTTTATTCTTAATAATGATGAACGGTGTCTTTCAAGACCTTCCGAACGGCGTCAAAATATTTGTCTGCGCTGACGACATCGTAATTATAGTATCTGGACCTACAATCGCGGCTACACGAAGGAAAGCCCAAGCTGACGCTATCAGAGTAGCCAAGTGGACTTCCTCCGTCGGCTTCATTATGACGGCTTCACAAAGTGTACGATGCCAGGTATGCTCATTCGGGCACAGGGTTAGTGGGCCTCCAATCAACATCAACAACCAAATTATCCCCGTCCGTAAAGCGGCAAGAAACGTCGGTGTCACCATCGACCGAGGCCTGAATTTCAAGCCTTACTATGGAGGAGTCAGAGCCAACTGCCGAAGTCGTTTAAATTTATTGAGATCTTATCGAGACCTCATCACACCAGCAACCGGAATATCCGTTTCGGAGTACCCTCTGCCATCATGGGTAGTCACCTGTTGTACGCATTAGAAATCACGTATCTGGATTTGAACAACCTCATCGACGCACTATCCTCGATCTACAATCGATATATTCAAATTGTCTAGGGCTTCTTCCTTCGACTCCTGCTGACGCTGTATGGAAGCCGGACTCCTTCCATTTCGCTTTCTCGTCATCGTAACCCTTTGCACGAAAGTAGCCGCCATCGCAGAAAGAACCGCGGTAAACTGCAAAACTCGCCTCATGGAAGAAGCAGACCACCTGCTAGAGAACGCAACCGGTTTGCATCTTCCACCAATTGCCAAAACGCACTGGTATAGTGAACGAGACTGGCGCAGATCAAATCTTAAATTTGATAACAGAATAAAAGAAAGAAGCTTTAGATCAGGAGACTCATCCATTAGGTTGCGAAAATCTGTCGCCGAGATTTTGCGGAAAGGCTATTCAGCACACCAGCGACGATACACTGATGAATCCCTCTCCGTACGAGGTGTTGAAATAGACATAATGGATGAAAATCTAGCAACCAGCCTCAGCCTCCCTGAACAGTGCTCAATCTTCTCTGCCGAAGCAGCTGCTATTTCATTTATGGCCACAGCAGCTACTATTAGCCCGATAGTCATCACCGACTCACCGAGATGCTTCACAGCGCTTCAACCCGAAGCACCTCATCACCCGAGGATCCAGGGGATAATAATAAAGGCTCCGTACGATGTCACCATAATGTGGGCCCCGGGAACTAGCGGTGTTCTTGGTGATGCAACCACAGACTTCCTAGCAGGATCCAGCCCTCGTTACAACACTAGGGTCCCCATACGCCAGGCATGGCAGGCAGAGTGGGCGAACTCAAACCAAGTTCTGATGCTTGGACAGACCTTTTTTCAGGCTGGACCTTCAGGCTTATTCTGTTTTTTTTTTTTTATTTTCCTTAAACCTGGGAATTAACCTGCCTATGGCAGAAAATCACTTCAATAAAAAGTAATTCAACTCAATACTCTTTTTAATCTATTGCCACATATAAAAAAAAAACAAAATAGAGCTTTATTTACACGCTTGACATATTATTCATAAGACCTGAAGTGTACAGATGCATTGATTTTAAAGTTGTCGTTCAGTTCAGTACTGTCCTTATTGTTTTCCCTGAACTGTACGATGTCTTGAAATACAAAAAAAAAACAGATAATGAGTCTGCTGGTTATACTCCCGGGTTTAAAGATTATTCGCAAGATAAACGAAGCCTTATATACGCCGACACTTCACGAGCGGTATCAGTTTGTTAAAAAGGATGCATGACAGCATATTGTACGCCGAATTCAGTAAGGTAATTCCTCTGTAATTAGCATATACCAGTTTGTGCCCTTTCTTGTGGATTGGGCGTATTTGGCCATCCAACCAGCCGGCGGGCATTTCTTCGTCTTTCCATACCTTCAGAAGTGATCGGTGATCGACCATAATTTTGTCCTTCCCAGCAGCCTTACAGTTCTTCAGCTCACTGACAACTTTTTTAACCTCTTTTTTTTCTAGTTCATGCTATCTTGAGCTTCAGCTACTACACTTTCTTCGTGCTTCCTTTTCTCTTTCTCTTTATTAGTTTTTTATTCGTTGCCGGGTATTTTATTGTAAAATCAATCCGTTTACTTTCTTGTTTGATGAAGAGTCTTCGATATTCCACCTAACCAGAGTTCCGCTACCTACATTGTGCAAAAAAGGCTGTCTTAGTGCCTCCTCGGTTCGGACTCGATACAACGTTATCCGTTCGTCCTTTACACAATGACCATACCCAGGCAACGGGTTTTGGAGCGTCTTGGTGGGTAGTGCTTCGTGAAGCCCAAGCAGGACAGTTTCGTTTTGCATCGATTGATTTTGCTGAATGGATTCGCGCGTTTTCGTTGCCGGAGAATTTTTTTTCCCCTGTTTTGAAGCGTCTTGCTGGGTAGTGCTTCGTGAAGCCCAAGCAGGACAGTTCGGTTTTGCGTCGTCCGATTGATTTTGCTGATGGATTCGCGCGTTTTCGTTGCCGGAGATTTTTTTCCCCCTGTTTTGGAGCGTCTTGCTGGGTAGTGCTTCGTGAAGCCCAAGCAGGACAGTTCGGTTTTGCGTCATCCGATTGATTTTGCTGATGGATTCGCGCGTTTTCGTTGCCGGAGATTTTTTTCCCCCTGTTTTGGAGCGTCTTGCTGGGTAGTGCTTCGTGAAGCCCAAGCAGGACAGTTCGGTTTTGCGTCATCCGATTGATTTTGCTGATGGATTCGCGCGTTTTCGTTGCCGGAGATTTTTTTCCCCCTGTTTTGGAGCGTCTTGCTGGGTAGTGCTTCGTGAAGCCCAAGCAGGACAGTTCGGTTTTGCGTCGTCCGATTGATTTTGCTGACGGATTCGCGCGTATTTTCGTTGCCGGAGAATTTTTTTTCCCCCTGTTTTGGAGCGTCTTGCTGGGTAGTGCTTCGTGAAGCCCAAGCAGGACAGTTTCGTTTTGCGTCGATTGATTTTGCTGAATGGATTCGCGCGTTTTCGTTGCCGGAGATTTTTTTTCCCCCTGTTTTGGAGCGTCTTGCTGGGTAGTGCTTCGTGAAGCCCAAGCAGGACACGGTGTGTTTGTGGGGTAACTTTATTACAAAAAAATAGGTAAGTCTGAAATTTCGAACTAAAAACAATTAGACTTTGCTCTTTCATTTGCGACCAAAATCAAAATAATCGGTCGGGGGGTCCAGAACATTTTTTTTTATTTTGTGTGAAGTATTCATGGATATGTGTTTTTGTACCGACACATATTGCGTTGAACATAGATACGGGACAAACTGCAAGATCAAACCATTTGAACACCTTGGCTTGGAAGGTAAAGTTGTTCTTGCTGAAAAGAGCTGTAATAAGCATATATGACATATGATATACGCATAATTGCAAAACTGTCTCAAACGTCATTTTAGTTATTGTCCACGAAAAACCTTGAAAATCGTTCTTGAATTGGTCATAATGATGTAAGAAATTATTAGGAAATATTTTTAATAGGTGAGATGCATCGATATCAAACCTCGAATTTTCAAGAGCTTGTTTGTAGATTTGTATCTTGAGAACCTGACAACCTTTTGCGTTGAACATTTGATTGATTAGTCGCCACCAGCGAGTAACCAGTGAGTTACCGGTTGTCTGCTTCTCTAGACCTGTGCTTTTGAAAATTCGAGGTTTGGCTTCTATGTATATTCACTCTCAAAACCATTGATAACCGAGTGTGTAGCTCGTTGTTATTAAGCAGATAAACGGACCAAAATAAAAACTGTCACGGCTGGGAGACAGAGGAGGATCTTCTCTTCGTCGTAGCATTGTGAAATAAAGTGTAAATCCATTCGTTTGCTCAGTAATAACAAGCTATGGCTTTTAGAACGAGATCATAAATTATGCGAGATTTCTCTTTTTACTCGTAGCGGATGGTACACAAATTATGTCACGCTAAATTTCAATTTTTTCGACTCCCTCCCCCCCTTTGTCACACTTTCTGTATGAGTCCTCCGATAATTTTGTAAGGCTTGTCACGCATGGCTTAACTCCCTCCCCCCTTGGAGCGTGACGTCATTTGTGCATGACCCCTAGATACAAAAGTGACTTATCCGCCTTTCAAACAACACAATTTCAGTTATTCGAATTAACTTGTAGAGGGCTTCGCATGTGATAAACCTTGTTATAAGGCATGTAATATACTTGCCCCATGGTGCTGAAAAATACGCTAATTTGGATGGTATTTGAGAAGTTTCAAATCTTATATTTTTTATGTTATTTTCTTAATAGCACAGTGCTTATGAAAAGATCAGAAACTAACATCATGAGGCTAAAATGGGTTTGGGATTTTTGTACTTGTTTGTAGTACTATAACCCCATATTAACCCCTCTACCGGCAGCTTCATATTTATTTTTTTTTTCAAAATATTCGAATCGCAATAACTTTTTTGTTTCTCAATATTTTTGAAAAAAATTTCCACAACTTTTCAAAAAACTCTCTTATTTTCAGAATCTGTATCGGTTTTGAGCATTGGTCATCTATATTTGGAGATATTCCAAAATCCTTGGGGGACCGACGCATAGCCATAACTTTCGTAATTATCTCTGGCTACAAATTTTTTCTCATATTCGGTTATTCGCTTTTCAAAACTTAACTTTGATGAAAGTCTATAATGAAGAAATTAAACAAATCGGTGTAACTGTTTTTGAGCAATGAGTTTTTATGTTTTTGGTATCACTCTAGCCGTAACGAGATCTTGAAAACTTCTTAAAACATCATATTGAAATTGTATATGGGAAGTGTTGGTCCCCCAACAAAGTAGAAGATTTTTTTGAGAAGTTGTGAAAAAATGGTGGAAAAATATAGAGAAATAAAAAAGTTATCGCGATTCAAATATATTTTTGTGCTGAAAAAATGAAGCTGCCGGTAGAGGGGTTAAACTAAATAATAGCAAACAAACTCATGAATATCTCTTCTGCTATCTGTCGAATTGAATTTCTCTCTTCAGCAAATTTCTTTATTATGGTTTGAAGAATGAGCTTTTACAATGGGATAATAAGTTTGTATTAAATTACAGTACAAGCGTGTTTGGAACATACCTCAAAATTTCTACATAGTAATTTCCGTATGAACCTACATTGTCTTTGGGCCACCTTAAATCACCACGTAGAAAGCTGCGAATTTCACAGAACACTATTTTTATAGTAAGGATAGTAAGGAACATATGTGAGATTGAATTCTCAAACATTTTTTAATTTTGAACTGCCCTAATGTACATAAACACATAGATAGGCAAATTCAAACATATGTGCAAGTCTCTCGAAATCAAACAAAAAAAAATTACTCTGGACCCCCCGACCGATTATTTTGGTTTTAGCAGCAAATGAACGCGAGAAACCTAGACTTTATTGTGGAGAAGTTTCAGACTTACCTATTTTTTTGTAATAAACTTGTTCTACGAAACACACCGTGAGGACAGTTCGGTTTTGCGTCGTCCGATTGATTTTGCTGACGGATTCGCGCGTATTTTCGTTGCCGGAGAATTTTTTTTCCCCCTGTTTTGGAGCGTCTTGCTGGGTAGTGCTTCGTGAAGCCCAAGCAGGACAGTTCGGTTTTGCGTCGTCCGATTGATTTTGCTGATGGATTCGCGCGTTTTCGTTGCCGGAGATTTTTTTTCCCCCTGTTTTGGAGCGTCTTGCTGGGTAGTGCTTCGTGAAGCCCAAGCAGGACAGTTCGGTTTTGCGTCGTCCGATTGATTTTGCTGATGGATTCGCGCGTTTTCGTTGCCGGAGATTTTTTTTCCCCCTGTTTTGGAGCGTCTTGCTGGGTAGTGCTTCGTGAAGCCCAAGCAGGACAGTTCGGTTTTGCGTCATCCGATTGATTTTGCTGATGGATTCGCGCGTTTTCGTTGCCGGAGATTTTTTTTCCCCCTGTTTTGGAGCGTCTCGCTGGGTAGTGCTTCGTGAAGCCCAAGCAGGACAGTTCGGTTTTGCGTCGTCCGATTGATTTTGCTGACGGATTCGCGCGTATTTTCGTTGCCGGAGAATTTTTTTCCCCCTGTTTTGGAGCGTTTTGCTGGGTAGTGCTTCGTGAAGCCCAAGCAGGACAGTTCGGTTTTGCGTCGTCCGATTGATTTTGCTGATGGATTCGCGCGTTTTCGTTGCCGGAGATTTTTTTTTCCCCCTGTTTTGGAGCGTCTTGCTGGGTAGTGCTTCGTGAAGCCCAAGCAGGACAGTTCGGTTTTGCGTCGTCCGATTGATTTTGCTGACGGATTTGCGCGTATTTTCGTTGCCGGAGAATTTTTTTTTCCCCCTGTTTTGGAGCGTCTTGCTGGGTAGTGCTTCGTGAAGCCCAAGCAGGACAGTTCGGTTTTGCGTCGTCCGATTGATTTTGCTGACGGATTCGCGCGTTTTCGTTGCCGGAGAATTTTTTCCCCCTGTTTTGGAGCGTCTTGCTGGGTAGTGCTTCGTGAAGCCCAAGCAGGACAGTTCGGTTTTGCGTCGTCCGATTGATTTTGCTGATGGATTCGCGCGTTTTCGTTGCCGGAGATTTTTTTCCCCCTGTTTTGGAGCGTCTTGCTGGGTAGTGCTTCGTGAAGCCCAAGCAGGACAGTTCGGTTTTGCGTCATCCGATTGATTTTGCTGATGGATTCGCGCGTTTTCGTTGCCGGAGATTTTTTTTCCCCCTGTTTTGGAGCGTCTCGCTGGGTAGTGCTTCGTGAAGCCCAAGCAGGACAGTTCGGTTTTGCGTCGTCCGATTGATTTTGCTGACGGATTCGCGCGTATTTTCGTTGCCGGAGATTTTTTTTCCCCCTGTTTTGGAGCGTCTCGCTGGGTAGTGCTTCGTGAAGCCCAAGCAGGACAGTTCGGTTTTGCGTCGTCCGATTGATTTTGCTGACGGATTCGCGCGTATTTTCGTTGCCGGAGAATTTTTTTTCCCCCTGTTTTGGAGCGTCTTGCTGGGTAGTGCTTCGTGAAGCCCAAGCAGGACAGTTCGGTTTTGCGTCATCCGATTGATTTTGCTGATGGATTCGCGCGTTTTCGTTGCCGGAGATTTTTTTTCCCCCTGTTTTGGAGCGTCTCGCTGGGTAGTGCTTCGTGAAGCCCAAGCAGGACAGTTCGGTTTTGCGTCGTCCGATTGATTTTGCTGACGGATTCGCGCGTATTTTCGTTGCCGGAGAATTTTTTTCCCCCTGTTTTGGAGCGTTTTGCTGGGTAGTGCTTCGTGAAGCCCAAGCAGGACAGTTCGGTTTTGCGTCGTCCGATTGATTTTGCTGATGGATTCGCGCGTTTTCGTTGCCGGAGATTTTTTTTCCCCCTGTTTTGGAGCGTCTTGCTGGGTAGTGCTTCGTGAAGCCCAAGCAGGACAGTTCGGTTTTGCGTCGTCCGATTGATTTTGCTGACGGATTTGCGCGTATTTTCGTTGCCGGAGAATTTTTTTTCCCCCTGTTTTGGAGCGTCTTGCTGGGTAGTGCTTCGTGAAGCCCAAGCAGGACAGTTCGGTTTTGCGTCGTCCGATTGATTTTGCTGACGGATTCGCGCGTTTTCGTTGCCGGAGAATTTTTTCCCCCTGTTTTGGAGCGTCTTGCTGGGTAGTGCTTCGTGAAGCCCAAGCAGGACAGTTCGGTTTTGCGTCGTCCGATTGATTTTGCTGACGGATTCGCGCGTATTTTCGTTGCCGGAGAATTTTTTTCCCCCTGTTTTGGAGCGTTTTGCTGGGTAGTGCTTCGTGAAGCCCAAGCAGGACAGTTCGGTTTTGCGTCGTCCGATTGATTTTGCTGAATGGATTCGCGCGTTTTCGTTGCCGGAGATTTTTTTTCCCCCTGTTTTGGAGCGTCTTGCTGGGTAGTGCTTCGTGAAGCCCAAGCAGGACAGTTTCGTTTTGCGTCGATTGATTTTGCTGAATGGATTCGCGCGTTTTCGTTGCCGGAGATTTTTTTCCCCCTGTTTTGGAGCGTCTCGCTGGGTAGTGCTTCGTGAAGCCCAAGCAGGACAGTTCGGTTTTGCGTCGTCCGATTGATTTTGCTGACGGATTCGCGCGTATTTTCGTTGCCGGAGAATTTTTTTCCCCCTGTTTTGGAGCGTTTTGCTGGGTAGTGCTTCGTGAAGCCCAAGCAGGACAGTTCGGTTTTGCGTCGTCCGATTGATTTTGCTGATGGATTCGCGCGTTTTCGTTGCCGGAGATTTTTTTTTCCCCCTGTTTTGGAGCGTCTTGCTGGGTAGTGCTTCGTGAAGCCCAAGCAGGACAGTTCGGTTTTGCGTCGTCCGATTGATTTTGCTGACGGATTTGCGCGTATTTTCGTTGCCGGAGAATTTTTTTTTCCCCCTGTTTTGGAGCGTCTTGCTGGGTAGTGCTTCGTGAAGCCCAAGCAGGACAGTTCGGTTTTGCGTCGTCCGATTGATTTTGCTGACGGATTCGCGCGTTTTCGTTGCCGGAGAATTTTTTCCCCCTGTTTTGGAGCGTCTTGCTGGGTAGTGCTTCGTGAAGCCCAAGCAGGACAGTTCGGTTTTGCGTCGTCCGATTGATTTTGCTGACGGATTCGCGCGTATTTTCGTTGCCGGAGAATTTTTTTCCCCCTGTTTTGGAGCGTTTTGCTGGGTAGTGCTTCGTGAAGCCCAAGCAGGACAGTTCGGTTTTGCGTCGTCCGATTGATTTTGCTGAATGGATTCGCGCGTTTTCGTTGCCGGAGAATTTTTTTTCCCCTGTTTTGGAGCGTCTTGCTGGGTAGTGCTTCGTGAAGCCCAAGCAGGACAGTTCGGTTTTGCGTCGTCCGATTGATTTTGCTGATGGATTCGCGCGTTTTCGTTGCCGGAGATTTTTTTTTCCCCCTGTTTTGGAGCGTCTTGCTGGGTAGTGCTTCGTGAAGCCCAAGCAGGACAGTTCGGTTTTGCGTCGTCCGATTGATTTTGCTGACGGATTTGCGCGTATTTTCGTTGCCGGAGAATTTTTTTTTCCCCCTGTTTTGGAGCGTCTTGCTGGGTAGTGCTTCGTGAAGCCCAAGCAGGACAGTTCGGTTTTGCGTCGTCCGATTGATTTTGCTGATGGATTCGCGCGTTTTCGTTGCCGGAGATTTTTTTTTTTTTTCCCTGTTTTGGAGCGTCTTGCTGGGTAGTGCTTCGTGAAGCCCAAGCAGGACAGTTCGGTTTTGCGTCGTCCGATTGATTTTGCTGATGGATTCGCGCGTTTTCGTTGCCGGAGATTTTTTTGTTCCCCTGTTTTGGAGCGTCTTGCTGGGTAGTGCTTCGTGAAAACCAAGCAGGACAGTTCGGTTTTGCGTCGTCCGATTGATTTTGCTGACGGATTCGCGCGTTTTCGTTGCCGGAGAATTTTTTCCCCCTGTTTTGGAGCGTCTTGCTGGGTAGTGCTTCGTGAAGCCCAAGCAGGCCAGTTCGGTTTTGCGTCGTCCGATTGATTTTGCTGATGGATTCGCGCGTTTTCGTTGCCGGAGATTTTTTTTCCCCTGTTTTGGAGCGTCTTGCTGGGTAGTGCTTCGTGAAAACCAAGCAGGACAGTTCGGTTTTGCGTCGTCCGATTGATTTTGCTGACGGATTCGCGCGTGTTTTCATCGCCAAAGATTTTTTTCCCCCTGTTTTGGAGCGTCTTGCTGGGTAGTGCTTCGTGAAGCCCAAGCAGGACAGTTCGGTTTTGCGTCGTCCGATTGATTTTGCTGATGGATTCGCGCGTTTTCGTTGCCGGAGATTTTTTTTCCCCTGTTTTGGAGCGTCTTGCTGGGTAGTGCTTCGTGAAGCCCAACCAGGACAGTTCGGTTTTGCGTCGTCCGATTGATTTTGCTGATGGATTCGCGCGTTTTCGTTGCCGGAGATTTTTTTTTCCCCCCTGTTTCGGAGCGTCTTGCTGGGTAGTGCTTCGTGAAGCCCAAGCAGGACAGTTTCGTTTTGCGTCGATTGATTTTGCTGATGGATTCGCGCGTTTTCGTTGCCGGAGAATTTTTTTTCCCCTGTTTTGGAGCGTCTTGCTGGGTAGTGCTTCGTGAAAACCAAGCAGGACAGTTCGGTTTTGCGTCGTCCGATTGATTTTGCTGACGGATTCGCGCGTTTTCGTTGCCGGAGAATTTTTTCCCCCCCTGTTTGGGAGCGTCTTGCTGGGCAGTGCTTCGTGAAGCCCAAGCAGGACAGTTCGGTTTTGCGTCGTCCGATAGATTTTGCTGACGGTTTCGCGCGTGTTTTCATCGCCAAAGATTTTTTTTATTTTTTCCCTGTTTTGGAGCGTCTTGCTGGGTACGTATTTGGGAAGGCCCAAGCAAGACGGTTTATTTACGGGACGCCAAGAAGTTTTGCTGTCAGTGTCAGTTTTGTGTTCAGTCGAGAATGGATTACCAACTAGTGAGTTCGTTTCATGCTTATGATAACACATATTTTCTTGAAAGCGTAACTTTTATGTAATATTAAAACAGACTTTGTATGGTTTGTCACTATAGGTATCGGCATTACGCTCTTTTCTTATACAATTTAATTATACATATATTTTTCTTTTTTTGACATTATTAAAAATTATCTTTTGAATTGTTCGACATTGTGAATGTTGACGTATTTTCTAAAACTTCTACCATATCGAGACAAAATGCACAGTAATACTCATATGTAATTTTCAAACAAACTATGTATGGTTCGTCACTACAAGTGTCGGCATTATTCCTGTTTCATATAAGTTAAAATATATACATGTAATTTTCAGTTTTCGTCATTAATAAAAACGTCTTTTGAATTGTTCGACATTATAGATGTTGACGTATTTTTTTCCAAAAACTTCTCGAGACAAAAATACAAAACTAGCTTTAAATACAAGTCGTATATTTCCCCCTTGTCCATGGATCGCATCACTGACCAGAGGTGACTCCCAGATCTTTTCCTCCCTCACTAATAAACACCCTTCCCGTGGTGATTGTGGAGATGCAGAGGTATTCTCGGTCTCTAGAAGCAACAATCATTACACCCTAACATTCCTTCCCCATCCCAACTGACTGTAAGGACTTGGCCGGCGCCGTTATTGATCAATAATATTAGATCTGCTAAAATTGCACTTCGAGAGTAAGCGGAAACTCCCATCCCTTATTCATTTGGATCGTAGTGCAATTCTTACCAGTTCCGATCAATCACGGAGTAGCAACCATTGACATGTACAGTCAGTCTATGCTATGCTATGCTATGCTACACAATGACCATACCCAGGCAACGATAAGTTGCATGAAAGCTCACGTAATAACTCGTTGATTCATACAAATTACATCGAACCCGCAAAACACGGTCGATAGAATCGTCAGATTGATGAGTTTCCTCGCATAAAACGCCTCTTTCCTGAGTTCATTTGTACATTTTGTTTTGTCCCGTACACTCGTACAAAGTAAGTCGAATCAATCCGTAGCAGCTGTCAATCAACGTTTGTTATCATAATTTAAATCGCATAAGATCCCAGGTTAGTTCGGTAGAGAATTTATACACTCGCATTGTATGCTATTATTCATCACATACAGTATGGCCCATAAAAAAACGGAGGATCAAACATGTCGCGCGTCGGTCTCGTAAGTGAAAAAGTGGCGTGATCGGTGAGTTCGGTTGAAGAAAGTGAAAAAGTGCCGCGATCGGTTAGTTCTGTTTGATCTTTCGACCTTGACACTTGCTTTTCCCGGGGCGAGCGACGAGGGCAGGATCAAACATGTCGCGCGTCGGTCTCGTAAGTGAAAAAGTGGCGTGATCGGTGAGTTCGGTTGAAGAAAGTGAAAAAGTGCCGCGATCGGTTAGTTCTGTTTGATCTTTCGACCTTGTCACTTGCTTTTCCCGGAACGAGCGACGAGGGCAGGATCAAACATGTCGCGCGTCGGTCTCGTAAGTGAAAAAGTGGGGTGATCGGTGAATTCGGTTGAAGAAAGTGAAAAAGTGCCGCGATCGGTTAGTTCTGTTTGATCTTTCGACCTTGACACTTGCTTTTCCCGGAACGAGCGACGAGGGCAGGATCAAACATGTCGCGCGTCGGTCTCGTAAGTGAAAAAGTGGCGTGATCGGTGAGTTCGGTTGAAGAAAGTGAAAAAGTGCCGCGATCGGTTAGTTCTGTTTGATCTTTCGACCTTGTCACTTGCTTTTCCCGGAACGAGCGACGAGGGCAGGATCAAACATGTCGCGCGTCGGTCTCGTAAGTGAAAAAGTGGGGTGATCGGTGAATTCGGTTGAAGAAAGTGAAAAAGTGCCGCGATCGGTTAGTTCCGTTTGATCTTTCGACCTTGACACTTGCTTTTCCCGGGGCGAGCGACGAGGGCAGGATCAAACATGTCGCGCGTCGGTCTCGTAAGTGAAAAAGTGGCGTGATCGGTGAGTTCGGTTGAAGAAAGTGAAAAAGTGCCGCGATCGGTTAGTTCTGATTGATCCTTCGACCTTGACGCTTGCTCCTGGGCAGTGCGTCAAGAATGCCCGAACAGTTTTTTTTTTATTCTTTTTGGGTTGCGCGCTTATTTTTTTTCCTGAGTGCTTTTTTATAGCCGAGCAAACGAGTGAAGCCGAAAGTGGATTGTGGCTGCTCAGTCAAGAATAACGGATCAGTTGGTGAGCTCGTTTCATGCTACTATTTCTAATCTATAAAATATGTATGACTGCACATTCAATCGTTACAATGGTGGGATGTAAATATGAATTTTCAACAAACTATGGATGGTTCGTCACTGTGAGTGTCGACACAAACTCTGATTCATGATTTATTTATGTTTAACATTTTTTTTTCCAGAACACCTCTTACATACCTTTATTTTTGTAATTAAAAAAGCTTTGAATGGTTCGACACTACAAGTGTAGACTTGCGAAAGGTTCACTTTATTCAACAAACTTTGGATGGTTCGCCACTGTAAGTGTCGGCATAAGAATAAGAGTGTTCTATGATGTCCCAACCAATCGAGTTTTTTGTTTCTTTTCAAATGAGTAAAATATAATAACACATGCTTTCGTCCTGACAGCTGTAGGAATGTTACATTTAGGTATTTGTTCAACAAACTTTGAATGGTTCGTCACCTCAAGTGTCGGCATAATTTTCCTCTACATAGAAATTGTTCATATCAAATGAAAATATTATATTTACGTATAAGCATGTATATATCTCACAAATCATTGTTTATCATGGTCTAATCGCTTATCAAAGTGAATCCTATGACCCAACGATCCTCCCCATTAACAAACATCCCTCCCAGTAACCTTTGTGGAGATGCAGAGGCAAACACGGTCTCCAAAAAGCAAAGGTTACACACTAACATTCCTTCCCCCAATCCCACCTGACTGCAAGGACGTGGCCGGCGCCGTTATTGACCCTGTATAAATAGAGGCACTGAATTATGCACACTGAAGAAGATTATGGCCAATCCCAGCCGAACTTCTAGTTGATTCTTTGTGCATTTTCACTGACTTCGGTCAATCACGGAATAGCAACCATTGATATGTGTAGTCAGTCTAAGCTAAGCTAAGCTAAGCTACAGTATGGCCCATAAAAAAACGCGAGAATTGTTTGCATCCACAAGCGATATTTTCATTGTTTTTGTGAGTGAATGTAATTTCTGATTACTGTAGTATATTCTGACATAACTTCGCTATATAGGACAATTTTTGTCAGATTTTTCTTACTGTCCTTCTTCTTCTTTCTGGCGTTACGTCCAAACTGGGACAAAGCCTGCTTCTCAGATTAGTGTTCTTATGAGCACTTCCACAGTTATTAACTGAGAGCTTTCTTTGCCAATTGACCATTTTTGCATGTGTATATCGTGTGGCAGGTACGAAGATACTTCTATGCCCTGGGAATCGAGAAAATTTCCTTTACGAAAAGATCCTCGACCAGTGGGATTCGAACCCACGACCCTCAGCATGGTCATGCTGAATAGCTGCGCGTTTACCGCTACGGCTATCTGGGCCCCCGACTACTGTCCTAAATAATGTAATAAAGCAAAGAAATTTAAAGATCGTGTCGGCTCAAAGTTAGAAATAGCGTCTGATTGTCGTAAACTCTGGTGATAAACTTTCCACCTTCGAAAATCACACTTTATTGTTGAAAATTTCAGTTTGTTTGGTATCAGAGGATGGAAGAGTTCTCAGAGAACGTGTTTTTCATGGTCACAATAAAATATTTTGCCTGGGTCATAGTTTTGAGGGCATTTGCGTCTTATAAGTTTGATATGATAGATTTTGAGCAAAACAGAGCCGCATATCACACTTATATGAAGCTTCAACCACGGCTCTCCAAAATGAGCCGTTTTTTCGAAAATATGTTTAAGTCTCCAATGATCCAGATATGAACTGATTCTATCATTTGATATGGGCGAATGCTAGAGACAAGGCCTGTGAAGAATCTCAAGCCATCGTTGATGTTTAAGAAGCTTTCATCACAATGATATCGAACTCGACGACCACATGATAAAATTTAAAAGTCTGCTTCACATTCCTCTCTAGTAAGGTGAAAGTAACAGATAAAATTCATGTCCAAAGCAAAATACTGAATCTTAATAGATTGAACAATACAAATGACGAATAACATTTATGTTTCGTTAACATTTCCTATATAAAAACTACCATAAAACATGATATGACGATTTTCGCATTTTTTTTATGGGCCATACTGTAATATATGCACGTATATCGCCTCCACCTAGAAGGCCTTTTCGCGACAACTTATAAGTGAAATTTTTCACATGCAAAGCCTCCAGGTGATTTTGTAATACGTACATTTTGGATGTTTGGGTAAAAAGTCATAGCCATCACAAGCATTCAACTTTATCAAAGCTTTGGCGCTTCAGCTCTGGTTTTCAATAGTTTCAATTTCTTTCGGAGTAGTGGGCGTTGTTCAATTAGGTATTTATTTTGAAAGTTTGGAGACGATAATTCTTCTTCTTGCTTCTGGCGTTGTGTCCCAACTTAGACATAGTTTCCATCTCAGTTTAGTGTTCTAATGAGCCCTTCCACATTAATTAACTGAGAGTTTTCATTGCTAATTGACCATTTTTACATGTGGCAGGTAAGAAGATGATTTATGCCCTGAACCCTAAAAGATTTTCAACCGTTGGGATTCGAACCCACTACCCTCAGTGTGGTGTTGCTGAATAGATGCGCGTTTACCGCTACGGCTATTCGGAAAAATATTTTAAAGGGCTACTCAAGTTTGCAGGTTAGAAAATAAAAGTATCTCAGCATATGATATTGTCACGCCACAAGTTGAAAAAAATCATAAGGTTTATAATCGGCTATCAATATTGGAAGGGCGACTATCGATTCTTCTCCCCCAATCCGTAAGTCTATTACATCGGTCACTCAACTCCACAAGTCAACCAAGGCTGCTGATTGCATCCGACCCTGGTTTCTCTCATTCAAACTTCTGTTTGATGCGCAGTCTCCGCAAAACAGGTTCCATTTGCCGGTATCCCACCGGCAAGGATTGTGTGTAGGTACAATGATGAATCTAACTAGAAGCATTTCTGTTAGAATGTTTTCATAACCAGGACGTTTACGGACAGCGGTGTGGATAAGACGGCATTCTACGTTAGAGATTCGGTGTTGCGCCGGAAAGGTTAATGGTTCAAAACATTGCGAACGGGTTGTTGAGTGGTTAGGTTACGCGAGGTGTCAATCGGCTGTGGGGGAATTTATGAAGGATATGAACTAAGAAACGAGGAAATTTGTGGGAAGGGGCTTTAGTCATTTCCTTCGCATAGTTATTTTGACAGTGGTGTGATTGATTACTATTTTGACGAGAGGTCAATTGTGGTGTTGGTTATTCGAATTTGGAGTATGAAGTGGTAACTTGAAGTGTTTCAATAAATTAGTTGTTTGGTGTGCTGCCCAAAGATTAGGAAGAAGAGTATTAATCTAGTGAATGCCGTTTGCTAATGAAGGTTTATCGTCTACTCTCTAAGACAAAAAAAATAAGAGAAAAAAAAACTGCATCTCTTTCGCAAAGACGAGCTAATAAATGAAGTTCAATATGAATATTGCTAGCAGAATCTAAACAGATTTCAAAACACTCCATAAATAAGAACAAACGTGTACAGTTCAAGCAAATCGCATTCCCCGGTCGTATTACCTTCGAATCGATTTCCCTCAGCCTCTCGAAAAGCTCTAACAACATTGTGCCATCGCCATCCCCAAAATACAATCACCCTCTTATATTCCTGTCAGTGATATCTCCCCCACACCTTGTACAGCTCCCCAGAGACTGAACTCGGTAGAACCACAACCGAAGGGGGACACAGCCGTAATAACACAAAGGCTATGCGGTAGGCTTTTGCCCAATCCATTCATGAAAAGACACATAGGACCTAGTGAAAGTGTGAAAAAGTACGTACGGTGAGGGTTTTCCTTACCGAAAAAAAGAAAACGAAATTATTGTTTGGCTCCCCTCGAGGAAAGCACCACCGAAAGCCAGACGTAATACTACATATACCGAAGTCCCACTCACAATCACAGTTTCCCGGTCTTTCGTATGTGTTGGTTAATGTTTTGTTGATGTTTTGCTCGGCATTTTCTTCCCTACCATTTCCGTCGAGTCAGATGCCGAGTGAGAAAAACGGAGTGAGAAATTTCCCTCGTGAACAGTGAGTGAGAGTGCCATATTGGACGTGGGGAGATTCAAGGGCCCGGTGTTTGTGACAGCTTCGTTGTTGAGAGGGTTCCGCATCTCATTTTTTGGAACCGAGAATTGTTTGCTTACCCACTTGAATTTACGGATCCGACAGCAAGGCAGTGTGTGAATTGATGGTCAACAAAGAAATTCAATTAAAAGAAGAATAAAGCAGCAGTGTAAGTCCGTGCGATTTATTGGTGGGGAGCCTTTGAGTGCTTTTTTCGCGTCATTTCCAACCGAGGGTGTTTGAGAGATTTTGAGTGCGAAGGACTGGCGTGGAATACTGCTTTTAATACGGTGCGATTTGTCATTGTAGAGGATTTCGCGAACAGCAGGTAAGCTAATGGATCAGATTTGCATAAAACTTTTAATCATTTGTAACACGCTGGATGTTCACATGCTTGTTTTGTTTTCAGGGAAAGAAAAATAGAGTAGAGTAGTCGTGGATGAAGCTTAAATACATTTTCGATTATATACTGCTGTTCATAATGGTATTACCACTCATATTTTTTGGTATACAGGAAAAAAATAATGAACTAGATCGCAGTAGGCAGCGCGCGCGAATGGATGTGTTTAAAATGGATCTGTCACGTTTTTATCGTCTCCGCTATTTTTTTGATTCTGCTGATGAAACGGCTTGTGCAGTTTTTGGAAAAAGTGCCTATAAATGAAATAATTGAGCAAGTTTATTTGTTGATTAAGTAGTGCTTAAAACACAAGTTTAGATGAGTAGTGCGAAACGGACATCCTATCCTAAATGTTGAGAAAATCATGGACATTTCACTTGTTCATCGCATGCGTTTGGAAATCATCGTGAATTGATTTGTGCAGCTTGATTGAAATGATGATAACATGTGCGAACAAAAGCTTTTAAAGAACTCTCTTTTCTGTATGTTATGAGTTTAATCTCGAAACACGAAAAAATTAAAGTTGAAAATCCGTGATCAGTGTTAAGAAAAGTGACAATCCACGAATACTGGGAAAGTGCTGCATTGTTTTCAAAAATCAAAGACCTACTACGATGAAAATGTATTTAAATGCGTTCCGAATAATCATGACGCTGAGGCAGAAGAAAAAAACTGTTGAACATAAGTGTTTGGCAAATATTACGAAAACGGATAGTTTCATTAGTGAAGAGGATTTTTGAGACTGTAGCAGATTTAAATTGGTGAGAACGTTCCTTGTAATTTTAGTTTTCCACTTTATTGTTATTGTATCTACAGCATCAAAGGTTGCTGTAACATAGGAGGGAGATCAGAATTACCTTTCTTATCGTTTCAGAGAGCGAGTAAGGGCGCTTAAGCTCAGGCTCTAGAGCCAGGACATACGGGAGAAATACCTGTGTCCCATCCCAGGGAAGAACCACAAACAACAATGAAGTGCGCATTAACTTTCTTAGCAACGCCACTTCCAACAGATTTGACTATCTCCCTAAATGAAACGGTTGGTACGGTTGTCCCCGTTTCTTCCTTTACAATATTTCAAAATTTTCCGTCTATCATGTTATTCATTCGTGAATAATCCGATCGCCGTTAATTTTTGAAGTACCTTCAAACCCAAAGTCTGCACAGTGGGCCTGGCCATTTTAATATTTGTATCAAATCATTGATATGCTGCAAATATTAATGCTGATAAGAAAATACCGGAAGAAATTTCTGTATTTCCAGGATGCTTTTCAATATTGGCTGTGCAAGCGCTTAGAATAGAATAGAATAGAATACAGGAAAAAAATAATGAACTATGAGAAAGTTGATTCCAAATAGTGATAACAGACATCTAATGTAAATTAATGAGTTCAATTTAAGCTTTTCTAAATAATAAATTTTTGTTCCAATAAAACAGTTCTAATATTTTAAACAAAAGCTGTCCATAGATTAGGGCTAAATATTTCGTTAATAAAGATAGAAAAGACAAAAAAAAGTGTCCAGATGTGTTTTGCTCCAAAGTGGGTCAATATTTCGCAAGTTTTATCATGTTAACAGTTCTACCAAAGACAAAATATAGACATAATAGTCGCGCTCAAAATGGGTACCACTTTTAGTACTGCATTTAAACCCTTGGTCAGGGCTCTTAAGTATCATGACCGACTTGCAACACTGACTAAACGTGTCTTCTCACTGTCTGTCATCGAAACCCCTCGGTGTCCATAGCACCTCATCAATAGCTACCTTGCGGGAGACTACCACTGTGACAGCGGTTGACAGATCGATGATATAATGGTGAACTGTCAGGGGAATGAAAAAGCAAAATAATTATACAGCGTGTGAATTAGTAAGAAGTAATTCTGCCTATATATTTCCATAAAATTCTCCACAATTATTATCTATTTTTAAACATTTATTGATCTCGAGTGAACTAAGGTAGTATAGACTCCTATGATCTAGAATTTGACTTACAACTAAACATTTATTCAACTTAGAAACTATATAACGCAAAAGTAATCTAATAGTACGGAGGAGAAGAACGTTCATAAGTACGTTTGATTGATATCAGGTGAGAAATTGATATATCTTTTCTAAAACAATAATTTCTCAAATTCATTAATCGTAAATACCTAGGACTCTTGTTAAAGCCACAGTTCAGCAGGCTAGGTCAGACGAAGCTGAGGAAAAGACACTAAATGCACTAAACGTAAGATATTATACACCATAAAACTTAACCTAAAACATGCCCTAAGATCGAATTTACATGCAAACAGGAATTTAAAACGGCCCTGAACTTCGGACGAATAAAGGTCGTTAAGGATTTGGAACGCATCCATCGTCTTTTTATTGTTACAGCGGCACGCAAGTAACAAATTTTAAATTCGTTTACCGAGGAACGATGTCGGAACCGGCCGGAGCGTAGGCATTACTGCCAATCAAGGTAAGAGCTCTGCTTTTCAATCAAATGACGCGCATGAAGACCCCCCTCTGGACCCAACGGAGAAATCAAATAAAAACCCTCTTCTCAAACCTCACCAAAAAGTACCCTCTGTCAAAAGCAAATCGTCAAAAAATCGGGATAAATCATCGGCGGTCGGTCATAGTTGTGAAACGTGTAGGTCAGCGGACAACAGCCGTATAGTGCAGTGCGATGATTGTGACGGTTGGCATCATTACATCTGCGTGGGTGTCGATGATCGAATAGTGAAGAAACCTTGGCGGTGCGTGATGTGTGAGGAGGTTTGGACGAAACGGAAGAATATCAAGCATACGAAAGTGGAAGAGGGAAAGAAGAAACCGAAAGCCACTGGAAAAACCAACCAGGAAGGTGGACCGAAGGATGTTGGCAAAGCCAAGAAAAAAGGACGAGTGGAGCAGCGGGAACAACTGAAGGAACCGTTTGACCAGGCGGCGAAAAGCCTCAAAGCGTCATCAGTTAAGTCGGCAACTTCGCGTAAATCTTCAAGAGTCCAACTCGAACTGCAGCTGCGCAAACTCGATGCTGAACGGACCTTACTGGAAGATAAACGCAAATTGATCGAGCAACAGTACAGTGTCCTGCAAGAGCTTGCAGAACTTGAAGATCGCGTTGAGGATGTGGAAGATGGTGACCAAGTAGACGGGGATTCCAAAGTAGAGGGTTGGCTGCGCGACGGACTCAACTCGGACTACGAGGCTGAGAGTACTGACTCAAGCGAAGAGTATCCAGGTACTGAAGATTCGAATGACGAAGACGTCGGTAATTCATCAGAGGATGACATTCAAGAAGCTCCACGTTGCAACGCATCGCACTTCAACCCGAAAGGACGCTCCACGCCAAGGATTGACCAAACGAAATCGCAGAGGAGAAATGTTACGCACAGCAACCAGTTAGCCTGTAGCCTGACTCGTAACCAACTAGCAGCTCGTCAAGTCGTGGCGAAAGATCTGCCCACATTCACCGGCAATGCGGAAGAGTGGCCGATTTTCTTTTCCACCTTCGAAAGCACGACACGAATGTGTGGATACACTAATGATGAAAATATGATTCGATTGAGGAATTGCTTGCTTGGAGAAGCGTACGCCGCGGTGAAGAGCTTTCTGCTTCACCCGTCAACGGTGGACAGAGCAATAGGTGCTCTCAAGCTGAGATTCGGTCAACCACGGTTTGTCATTCATTCGCTTAAGGAAAAGATACTCGCCATGCCACCGCTAAGAACCGATTCAATCAACAAAATGATCGACTTTGCGCTGGCAGTACAGAATCTTGAAGCTACAATTGATGCGTGTGGACAAAAGGAGCTTATGCGAGATGCGTCGTTGCTAGGCGACTTGGTTGGAAAGCTTCCGGCCTCGGCGAAGTTGGAATGGGCAAGACATACCCGATGCTTGCGAAAGGTCAACCTGTCGGCCTTCAGCAAGTGGATTTACGATATGGCAGAAGATGCTTGTTTGGTTGCCGAACCACGCAAAAATCAAGAATCGCCCCAGAGTCAGGAGCCACGTAAAAAGTCCAAGGCGTTTCTGAACACCCACACCGATCAGCCGAACTACAGGAAAGAGGAACGGCACGCAGCTGGTAGCAACAGTGCTTCTAAACCGACGGGTGCATATAAGCAAACACAATCTCGGCCATGTATTGTCTGCAAAGGAGGTTGCGCTTCTCTTGCAAAGTGCGGAAGGTTTTTGGATCTCTCTTATGACGGAAGGTGGGCAACGATTCGCGAAGCAAGAGTCTGCCGGAAGTGTCTGACGCAACACAAAGGAGGATGCGAATCAAAGCAGTGTGGTGTGAACGGATGTGGCTATAAACATCATCCCTTGCTGCACAAGGAGTTGAATGTAGAATCATCAGCGATTGAGAGGCCACAGCATGAAGAGCAGTCGTGTAACACTCATCAGTCTGGCTCAAGTTCGATCCTTTTCCGTTATATTCCAGTCGTGGTGTACGGATGCGGAATTGTAGTTCACTGCTACGCCTTTCTAGATGACGGATCGTCGAAAACGCTTATGGACGAAGAGCTTGCAAAAGAATTGAACCTATCTGGAGAACGTCATCCACTGTGCCTCAAATGGACTGGCGGCTTGCATCGAACGGAAGACGGTTCGCGTAGCGTACAAATAAAAATCTCCGGTATAAAGGGAAAGCGGTTCCATTTTGAGGATGTCCGAACTGTTTCAGAGCTTCAGTTGCCGTGCCAAACGCTCGACGTGCAACAACTACAATCTGAATACCCCTACCTAAGAGGAGTTCCTGTACAATCGTATCGAGAGGTACGGCCGCGACTTCTCATCGGAATCCAGCACGCTGTTGCTACGCTGGTGAGGAAGAGTCGTGAAGGAAAACCGGGTCAACCGATCGCCATTAAAACCAACCTTGGATGGACAATCTACGGCGGGGCACCTGCTAATCAATCTATGAACATGGTGCACTATACGAACCACGTTTCCTTCTGCGACCATGAGATTGAAAACACGAACGCGAACATGGATCGAGCAATGAAGGAGTATTTCTCCCTCGAAAGTCTTGGCATCATGTCACCGGCTAAACATGTACGTTCCCAAGAAGATGAACGCGCTATGAGTCTGTTACATAAGCTCACCAATTTCAACGGAGAAAGGTATGAAACCGGTTTTCTATGGAGAAAAGACAACGAGCAATTACCAAACAACAAAGCTATGGCGTTGAAACGTTTCAATCATCTTGAACGCCGCATGGAAAAGGATCCCGAGCTTGCACGAGTAGTGAAAGAGAAGCTGGCAGATTACGTTTCAAAGAACTACGTCCGTAAGCTAACCAGCGAAGAACTTGCAGAGATCCACGAACGCGCTTGGTATTTGCCCACTTTTCCGGTTATCAATCCAAATAAACCGGGAAAGATTAGAATTGTCTGGGATGCCGCAGCTACAACGAATGGAGTATCACTAAACTCTGCGCTTCTAGCCGGGCTAGATCTATTGGAGCCGCTGATACATGTTCTCTACAGATTTCGACAATACCGTTTCGCGATATGTGGTGATATACGGTGATATACGAAATGTTTCACCAGGTCGCAATACGCAACGAAGATCAACATAGTCAACGATTTTTCCTGAGAGACGACGAAGGACAAAAGGAGCCCAGCACTTACGTTATGCAGGTGATGACGTTTGGTGCGTCCTGCTCCCCGACAACTGCTCAGTTCGTAAACAACATGAACACAGATCGTTTCAGCAACACCCATCCATCTGCAGCAAGGGCAATCGTGCGGTGTACATACGTTGATGATATGCTGAGCAGCGCCGAAACAGAGCAGGAAGCGATAGAGCTTGCAAAATCTGTATGGTTTATTCACAATGAAGGTGGCTTCGAAATCCGCAATTGGATGTCCAACTCGTCGATAGTTCTCGCAGCCATTCGCGAAAACTCAAATGTTGAAAAAAGCCTCGACTTAACGTCTACCCTTGCTACCGAAAAGGTCCTCGGTATGTGGTGGTGCACGAAGGCTGACTGCTTCACCTACAAGATCAATTGGGACAGACTTGGCGAAGACCTGTTGGCAGGCAAGCGGTGCCCCACAAAGCGAGAAATTTTGCGTACCATGATGACCATATACGATCCGTTAGGTTTGATATCTCACTATCTAATGTACCTGAAGGTACTACTACAGGAAATCTGGCGAACAGGTGTAGGCTGGGACGAAAAGGTGACTCAGGAAAGTTATGACAAATGGCAGACATGGCTGAAGCTTCTTCCGGAAATCGAGCTTTTGCAAATTCCACGTTGCTATCGGCTGCAGACATCAACTGATGAGTATACGGAGATTCAACTGCATACCTTCGTTGACGCCAGTGAAAATGGTATGGCAGCCGTAGTGTACCTCCGTTTTGCGGAAGCAGGAACCGTTGAATGCTCGTTGGTTACAGCGAAAACACGAGTAGCTCCGCTCAAATACCTTACCATCCCGAGACTGGAGCTTCAAGCAGCGCTCATCGGCGCTAGGCTGGCGCACTCCGTCGTCCAGGCACTAGACATCACAGTCGCCCGATGCGTTTTCTGGTCTGACTCTAGAAACGCCCTGTCGTGGATACGCGCAGATCACCGTAGATACAGTCAATTTGTTGCCGCAAGGGTCAGTGAAATCTTGGATCTGACAAACGCTGCTGACTGGAAATGGGTTCCAACGAAATGGAATGTGGCTGATGAAGGTACCAAATGGCAGCGTCGCCCCTCATTTACAAGTGAGAGCTGTTGGTATAAAGGCCCTGAATTCCTGTTACATCCAGAAAATGAGTGGCCGGCTACACCTGTAAAATTGGAGGAAACCTGTGAAGAGTTACGAGCCAACATCCATGTGCACTACGAAGCAACGAAGCTAGAGTTTCCAGTAGACAAATTCAGTGAATGGAAAAGATTGCTTCATACAACCGCCTACATGTTGCGATTCACCAGAAACGCTCGGCCAAAAAAGTTTTCCCGAATTGGCGGCTGCATCACAAGCGAAGAAGTTCGCGACGCTGAAGTCTTCCATTTCCATACCGCACAAGCCAATAAATTCTCAGAAGAGCTGTCAATCATGCGCCGGGAAGAGAGCAAAGCAGTAATCCCAAAACGAAGTCCGCTGTTCAAACTAAGCCCTTTCATTGATGAACAGGGCGTGCTGCGTATGAGAGGCCGAACCGCAGGTTGCCCATACCTTTTACCAGACGCCATTAATCCCATAATTCTACCTCGTGAGCATCCGGTAACGCATCTCATTGTTCGAAGCTATCATGTCAAGTTTCATCACCAGAACCATGAAGCGGTCATAAACGAGGTTCGGCAGAAATTCTGCATCAGTCGGCTACGTCGGGTGTACGCTAAAGTCAGACTCGACTGTCAACGTTGTAAGCTGAGAGATGCTCGACCCCGCCCTCCGGCAATGGCAGATCTACCACCTTGCAGGCTTATCGCGTTTGTCCGGCCATTCACTCATACTGGGGTGGACTACTTTGGCCCAATGGAAGTATGCATAGGGAGAAGGGTTGAGAAGAGGTGGGGGGTTCTTCTAACATGTCTTTCAATACGCGCTGTCCATATTGAATTAGCTAGCTCATTAACCACTAACTCGTGCATAATGGCGTTACGAAATTTTATCGCTCGGCGAGGAACTCCAGTTGTATTCTACAGCGACAGGGGTACAAACTTTATTGGCTCTGAACGGGAGTTGGAGCAGACGTTGAAGGCTGTAGACCAAAACAGAATGGCACAGGAGTTCGTAAGCTCCAATACATCATGGAGTTCCGCCAGCTGCCCCCCATATGGGGGGAAGTTGGGAACGACTGGTGCAGTCCGTTAAGCGGACTTTGTCTGAGCTCAAACCATGTCCGCGGCCAAACGACGAGGAATTAAGGAACGCTTTGATTGAGGTCGAAGGTATTTTGAACGCTCGGCCACTCACACATGTGCCTATCGAAGATGAAGCAGCCCCGGCGCTCACTCCGAATCACTGGCTGTTGGGAAGCTCCGATGGATTAAAACCGTGGTCTCTACTGGACAATGACTCGATTGCGTTAAGACGAGGCTGGCATCAATCTCAAGTACTCGCAAACCACTTCTGGGAAAGATGGCTTCGAGAGTATCTACCGGAGATAACTAGACGCAGTAAATGGTATCAGAAGGTCCCACCGATACAGGAAGGTGAAATTGTGCTGATCGCAGATCCGAATCTCCCAAGGAACTGCTGGCCAAAGAGTCGTGTCATAGGCACGGTCAATCGGGACGGACAGGTACGCAAGGTGACGATCCAGACTGAGAGGAATTTACGAGAGGCCAGCTGTGAACGTTGCGGTACTTGACGTCAAGGGTCCAGAAGAGTTGGCAAACTCAGAGGCGAAGTCTGCAAACTGGGGGGGAGTGTCATCGAAACCCCTCGGTGTCCATAGCACCTCATCAATAGCTACCTTGCGGGAGACTGCCACTGTGACAGCGGTTGACAGATCGATGATATAATGGTGAACTGTCAGGGGAATGAAAAAGCAAAATAATTATACAGCGTGTGAATTAGTAAGAAGTAATTCTGCCTATATATTTCCATAAAATTCTCCACAATTATTATCTATTTTTAAACATTTATTGATCTCAAGTGAACTAAGGTAGTATAGACCCCTATGATCTAGAATTTGACTTACAACTAAACATTTATTCAACTTAGAAACTATATAACGCAAAAGTAATCTAATAGTACGGAGGAGAAGAACGTTCATAAGTACGTTTGATTGATATCAGGTGAGAAATTGATATATCTTTTCTAAAACAATAATTTCTCAAATTCATTAATCGTAAATACCTAGGACTCTTGTTAAAGCCACAGTTCAGCAGGCTAGGTCAGACGAAGCTGAGGAAAAGACACTAAATGCACTAAACGTAAGATATTATACACCATAAAACTTAACCTAAAACATGCCCTAAGATCGAATTTACATGCAAACAGGAATTTAAAACGGCCCTGAACTTCGGACGAATAAAGGTCGTTAAGGATTTGGAACGCATCCATCGTCTTTTTATTGTTACAGCGGCACGCAAGTAACACTGTCACTAGACGAAGCTATATTTCATGAGCTTAATTCATCTAGTCGCGTTGACGGAGCTCTCACGAGAGCAATTTCAGTGCTAAAAATCATGTCTAAAATGAAAAACCGTGAGATTTCATTTCGGTGTGAAATTGATCACTTGTCAATGTAATTATTGTTAGTTTTGAAAACCACTCTACTTAACTAGTTTGGGGTCTCTGAATCCGATAATGCTGTCTAAATTCTTAATAAACACGAAACCTCTTTTTGCTACCGAAATTCTGATTAACGATCGTTTCTATATATGATCAATATCTTTAAAAGTACTCAAAATAGAATGTCATAATGTTCAGCAAAATCGTTCAGTAGATTAAGGGCTAGCATGTGGTGGTCATTGAAATGCGGAATTCTGTGAGAATCTAAACTTTGTGTTGCGGATATCTCAGGATCCTGACCACTTAAAATAATGGCATCTTCGGCAAAGTTGTTAATTAGCTCAAGGACCATCATTATAAAATCTGTGAGATTAAAAATTTTGCCACCAGCCCGCGTTAGTTAGCATAAAATTTTTGTTTTGCAATTAGTTTAGGATCCTGGCCACTAAGAAAGATGGCGCCTTCGGCAAAGTTGTTCGGTAGCTCAAGCGCTATAATTCTAAAAGCTATGAGATTCAAAACTGACCACATAGAAACATGGCGTCTTGGGCAAAGTTTAGCAACTCAACAATTATGTCGAAGGCGTACCCGTAACGCGGGTAGATCACCTTTTCGTGGTGCGTTACGGGGTAAGATCTACCAATTTGAACCCTAGTCTTATCTTGTTGGTCGGGCAAGGGTAATATGTTCTGGTAATTCAAGGATTTGCGGTACAAAGTCCTTGTTACTGGCAACAGTTTCTGAAAATTAATCTATTTTACCTAGCAGATAATTAAAGACTCGGAGTTGGTCAGTCCCGAGACTACACTTGAAGCCAGGATAACAATCATGAGTACCGTAATCTGGGGTAACATTGATCAGTTTTAAGGATATTTCTTAAATATTTAATTCAAAAATGCAAATGTTCTGAGTTTTATATTTTTAAAACAAGTACTGCCACCCATAGCTCGTGACTACATACTGCATTTTGTTTTTTGAAAGATTTAAGCATGTTTACAAAAATGTTATATGTGATTTTTTCATTTAGCTGATATGGGATAACATTGATCATCCATGTAAACAACGTTCGGTAATATTGAAAATGTCGTTACTTACTTAAATCATGGCCCCTGAAGCCGAAAATGATGTCCAAACGCTTACATCTCATTTACTTTTTGAGTTAATTTAAAATTAAAAACACATCAAACTGCGAAATACGCCTAAAGGTAGGCAATATCCTAAGGGGATTTTACATTCTTAACAGTAATTCGTTAATGTTGCCTAATTGAGTATACTTATAAAAGTTTTGACAGCGGAATCGTTTTGTGCGATGCCATTTTTAGTGAGAACCGCATTTTCCTTGCTCATATCGCTTGCAGAACCTATGTGAGACATGAATCTTCGGTAGTGTCATCCTTAACCATTGAAATCATTGTTTCGCAAACTTGACAAATTTACGCATAAAGTTAACGTAATTTTTGAAAAATCTCAATTTTTAATAGCTCATTAATATAAGAAAGAGAAGCAACATTCATGCTTTGGAAATGTTTCATCAATAAATGATGATACCAACTTTTTACGAGATGAGTCATTCCGATCAATGTTACCCCGCTGATCAATGATACCCCGGATTACGGTACTAACTCAACAAGAACTATTAAGCTTGGTAATTCAAGGACTCACGTGAATTCTGATTACTCCACAAATTTCCTAGCTTGATTCGCTTTTGCTGCTAGCATAAGCCCCTTTTTTTAGGTTTTTTCTGGGACTAAACTAAAAGCAAAACAAGGATTTGACTAGAGTTCCGTTGCATGGTCAAATATCAGTAGTACCGATTTGGTTCCTTAGAAATTTAATCGATTATGTTTGCTAAGGGGCGCGCCTTCGCTGAGATGTAAATTTCTATGAAGGGTGTAAATAGCGGGACCTTTTTATCATAGTAGATTTTTATCAATATCTGAGGAATCGAAACAAGAACTGTACAGAAATCGATGCTTCATTACCTATCAATGGAAATGGAATAATGTACTATACACTAAGGATACGGGTAAATACTGGTCGCAGTGGCGCATCCGAACAGAAAAAAAAATGCCGGTGGCGCCATCTTTCTAAGTGGTCAGGATCCTGAGATATCCGCAAAATAAAAGTTTCATGCACACTACTACTGCTTGGTGGCTCAATTTAACTTGAGCAGTGGTGCCAGCAACGACAAAATTTTGAATCCTTCATGAAAAGCTGGATTACAATTGAAGAGTATTGCTATGGTGCTAATCATTCTATTTTTTTGTTGCGTTCGCTGCTTTAATTCAACTGTTATACAGCACAAAGCAAATAATTTTAATTAATAGCGCTAAAATAGTTGGTTAGGTAATGTCTTCAAATTTAGAAAATTTGTGTGTGTTGTAGAAGTTAGATTTAATAAATATCTTGATGTTAAAACATTTAAAAAGATTTAAATGGGAAAGTTGTCAAAATTTCGCATATGGCCAAATAGGGTACCACTATGGCCATAACTGGTACACTTTTCCTACATGATTTTCAGTTAACAGATGTCTAATGATGATTTTGGACAATTTTATATTTCTTGGGGTCAGTTTTTTACATAGAAATATTCACACATTTTAAAGGTGTGAGCAATACAGTTGGAAAAGTCGGTGCTAAACAATCCACTACCTACATGTTGTGTAAGCAATGAGTGTTTACAATGCTGTGTAAGCCTAAGGGTGAATGAGTTCATTTTTGATGTCATACAGCATAGCAAGTGTAGTTTTTTGGTCATAAACACGTTTGTCCTCAAATAATGTGCTCACTTCATGGAAAATTGCCTACATTTAGGCGTATATGGAAGATTTTTATAGTTTAATTTTGCAATACAACAATCAAATACCGTAAAACGGGGTAACTTTGATAGTTTTTTTGAAGAAAACTTGAATATTTTTGCATGTTGTTTCAAAGATTTACAATTTATATTTTTAAAACAAGTACTGGCATCCTAGCTATCGATTACAGTCGATAAATTGACAAAAGATTTATTTTGAATGGATATATAATTTTTCATATAATCGAAAGTTGGTTTTCTGTTTTGGGGTAACTTTGATAATAGAGTATGATTCGAACAAAATTGAATGAATAACGAACATTTGTAGGGCATTGCATACCTCTAGGCGTTTAACGTTATATGGAAATTTCTGACTTAGATTACAAAAATGGTCCTAGTTTGTGAAAATGCTTTTCGCTAAGAGATTTGAGACCGTATTCAAGTTCTATGATAACTAGGCTGTCAAAGATAAGTGGCCAACTATTCAAAACTACATCAAATAGTGATCGTAGAACAGATTGTTTGTAAGCGTTTCGAAAATTCTAAAATTGTGTAAATTTTTTAAATTCATATAAAAAGCCTAAAATGTTCTTGATTAGAATGAAAACCGCTCTGGCATGAAGTGTCATACTAATGTTCTTTAGTTTTGCATTCGTTTTGCTTAACTGATTAACAGAAATTATGATATTGCGTTTAGTATGTGGTGGGTTACGCACTATCAAAGTTACCCGCATTATCAAAGTTACCCCGTTTTACGGTACTCGATTTGCAAGCATTTTGACATGAAGATTCAGGAGACTCGAATTTAGGGAATGGGAAACCTGCTTGAACCTGCTTCGTTATATGATGATCAGTATCGCCCCAGCGTGTTATTTTATTTTTTTTATATTCAAACTATTTTTATGATATACAGTAACCCCACGCAGTTGAATCACCCACAATTTATGAATCAGCTGATTTTAGAAGACAAAATTATTATCAAACTTATCACAAAACATCACAGAATCATTTTTACTGATGAGCAACACATAGCGATCAGCCATTTCAAGGCTTTTTATCTCAGTAAAAAAGCTCTTGATCGCGGTATGAATCAACAATATTACTAAATTCTTTTTGTAGCTATTGACGCTTAGCTGGAAACGACGTTTTAAAGTTTGTTTCAAAGATTTTTTGTGAGAGAATAAGCCTCAGACAACATTTACAGATTCAATAAACATAGCTATGAGAGATAAATGCTTATTTATACGGATTTGGCTAAGATTTTTGAGTAAAATACTTGATCAATAAATTGTGGGAAATATACACACCAGTCACAGTTTATGAATCAATGTTCAAACTAATAATGCTTAGTATTTTTAAAAATGATTCTGAGTTTACAATAATTTCCAATGTCAAATTTCGTTACGGGAGAGCAATAGTGGTTTGGGACCGTTCATAAACTACGGATTTTTTTGTGGAAAAGGAATCTGAACATACAAATGTATTTCCTAATTTTGGAAAAAAAAACAAATTCTTATGAAAAAAGTTATTTAGAGGGTTCATAATCTTATATGGCTATACAAATCGTGGACGTTGTTTATGTAAGGCCTCAAAGATTATTATGTTGAATAATTTTTGAATAAATAAATAATCTTTAATTTGTGAGGAACAAAAAGAAACAGTATAGATGTAAAAAATGTAAAAAAAAATTTGAAGGCTCACCTGATAGGTTCATCTTAATTTTGCTATAAAAACGGGGTATTGCTTCTGCAAAAGGAGCAAAAGCAATGAGTGGGAAAGAAATCAACTGGTTTGCATCCTCTCTGATTGATATCAATACCAATTGTTTGTCATTTTTATGATCACTTTAATTGCACGTTAGTATTTTTTTAATAACTCCCAGGCTAAACTGTTGGCTCTTTTATCAGACACATGGAGAAGTAAAATATATTCACACTTTAAAAAAATAAAAATATCGGACAACTTTACCAATAAACCAAAAATCGAATTCACAAATTTTCGTATAACACATTCAGCTTCAAAATTTGCTTCGATCAATTGACCAACTTTAACATAATGATCATGACACAAGTTAACCATAAGCAAAACACACTGAATCCGTGTTGGGTGATAGGTTGACGCATACAAATCTGAAGGGAAAGCTTCGGGAACTTATGTGGAAAAAAAATGAATCCTTGTTATTTGTTGATGAATAAATCCATGAAGCAATGATTCATAAATCGTGTTCACATTGATTCATATTTGTGGACAACTTTTTTTGCCGATTCATAAATTGTGGTTCAAGACGTTCAAATAAGTTAAAAAGGTCAAATGTTTTCAATAATTTTAATGACAACATTGTGCATGAACTGCAGGTATATCCCCACTTTACCATTTGGCATTGATTTCATCAAAAAATATTGTTTATTTTGCTCTCTATAATTTTCCAAATTTAAGCTGAGCCTTAAATGATTCATAACAGTGGGACCAGTGTACATGAATTCCGAAAGATAACACAACAAAAATATGTAAACTATTCTCAATTTGCCCCCGGATTACTGTATTAAACTTCATATCAGAGCTGTTTTTGTTGCAATCGAGACTTTCGAGGATTTATATTCAAATACTGAAAATTAAGGAAATCTCAGTGGTTTTAAAACGATTACAAACCATCGGTTCGACGATCACTAATGAAGTTTTTAAAAGTTCGTCACATTTCCTTGACAGCCTAGTTATAGTTGAACTTGAATTCGGTTTTCTTCTTCTTCTTCTTCTTGGCATTACGTCTCCACTGGGACAGAGCCTGCTTCTCAGCTTAGTGTTCTTATGAGCACTTCCACAGTTATTAACTGAGAGCTTTCTATGCCAAAGTTGCCATTTTTCACATTCGTATATCGTGTGGCAGGTACGATGATACTCTATGTCCAGGGAAATCAAGGAAATTTTCTTTACGAAAAGATCCTGAACCGACCGGGAATCGAACCCAGACACCTTCAGCCGCGGACTCTAACCACTCGGCTAAGGAAGGCCCGACCGAATTCAGTCTTATATCTCCTAACAAAAATGCACTTTTACTGAAGCCATTTTTGTAATCAAAGTAAGAAATTTCCATATAAGGTTCAGTGGGGGAAGTGTATCAGTGGGGTAAGTGGATCATTTGTCAATATAAAGCATAAATACTTGAATATGTTGAAAGTTTTCGCACCATTGCTTCTTTTTAGGTAATATTCTTATGCCCACACTGATACTATTGCAAAACTGGTACTACACGTACACTAACACAAGCAAACTTGTTAGCTGCAAAAAGTAATTAATTTGAAAATTGTTTTCCATCAATCAAAAATCCATTGTATCTCTGTCTAAAATCGAATTCTATTATTTTTTTCGACACATGGTAAGCATTTCAGTTCTAATTGAATGATTCACAATGAAAAATATGTAATTTATGTAAATAAATACAAATATATTGGACATGGTACACTTACCCCTACTTTTTAAAGGGGTGGGGTAAGTGGATCAAGAATAATTATCATCTATTGGCAGACTGCTTACTTGAATTTTAATAAGCTTTAATATCCGACAATGTTGTTTTTCTTTATTTTGTTCCATTCCCAGCTTGAATTTGCCAAATTGACCATAGAAAATTTGAATTAATCCACCTAAAAGCTTTTTTAACCTTTCTGGTATAAAAAAAATATAAAAAGAATAATAATTTCAATATTTACACGAAACTTTTCGTGGTTTATCTAAGCTTAGTTGTAAAAGAGCAAAATATACTAATTTTCCAATCGAAAGCATAGTATCGTACCTTATTTGACCATATAAATTGTTCTAGACAGATGATAAACATATATTCATAAATAAAATAGAAGGATTTTAGTTTGGTATTCAAAAGTAAATGTGACTAATATTTTGAACTAAACACTCTTAGTTCGAAAATATCGTTAGGAATAATCCTACAATATTTCTGTATAACTTATGCGTATAAATGGATGAATTTTCTCCAAATTTTTCTAGTTACAATGTTTTTTTTTTGTTCAAATTAGTATGAACTAATACATACATACTTATTATTATATCTTGATTAAATAAAGATACTTTTTAATTTTAAAGTATTAAAATGTAACATTACTAGCACTAATAACATGAACGAGGGTAATATCATTCTTATTAAACATAATCACACTACATTTGTTTCGAGAACAGATTTTTCATTAATGGTGATCCACAAGAAGCACTTTCTTGCTCTTACCGTTTATGGGTACTGGATCTACTGGAGAAAAATCCAGTGAATCGTAGATCTACACACACTTCGTTGTTTCCACTTTTGGTGAATTGGGACAAACTTGTCCTTGCTCCAAGTGATCTCACAATTGCTTGTCACTTTCCTTACAGGACATTTATCACACAATTCCCTTCACGGGAAGAGTGGACGTCTGGCTATTTGGAAAGAAGTATATCAAACAATATAGTATGTTACACTGATGGCTCCCTTCTTGAAGGTAAAGCTGGCGCAGGAGTATATTCTCGTGAGCTAAGGCTGAATCAGTTTTACTCACTTGGTAGAAACTGCACCGTTTTTCAGGCGGAAATATTTGCCCTTATGTGTGGAGTGCAATCAGCACTTCAACAGCGCGTAATGGGTAAAGTCATATACTTCTGTTCAGATAGTCAAGCTGCTATAAAAGCTCTCGCTTCGGCCAACTCAAGGTCGAAGCTTGTTATCGCATGTCGAACTCAAATTAAGGAACTGAATTCAGTCAACTCTGTAAACCTTGTATGGGTACCTGGCCATTCTTCCATCGTTGGAAATGAATTGGCTGATGAGCTAGCTCGCGATGGAGCATCGCATGACTTCATTGGCCCTGAGCCGGCTATTCCAATTTCGAAGTGCTGGGTGAAGCTTCAGATAAACTCTTGGGCGGCAACTCAGCACAAGCAATATTGGAATAGTTTGGAGTCATGTCGTCAAACAAAATTGTACATTACTGAGCCATCTCCAAGGGTGGCGAAGTATTTAACAAATCTGTCAAAGCAGAATTGCAGTCTCTTGGTCAGAGCGTTGACAGGCCACTGCCGACTCAACTATCACATGGCAAATATTCAGCGTGCTGACTCATTTGTGTGTGATAGTTGTGACTCCGATTATGGAACTTCGTATCACCTGATATGTAACTGTCCAGTTTTTGCGCAAATGCGATTCCAATTACTTGGTAAACACTTATTAAGTGAAACTGAATTCAGAAGCCTGAATCTTCAGGACATTCTGTTATTCTTAACCCGCTGTGGTAATGAGCTATAGGCTCTCTTTACGCTCATGCGTTTTGCAGTGCCCTTTTTAGGGCGCTATTCGAACCCATTGTGGTATGGAGCTACATGCTCTCATTTCGCTTATGCGATCATCCCTCTTCAAGGGACCCCACTCCTATTTCCTCCCATCTTTCCCTTCCCTTTCCTCTCCCATCGGGTGGATGATGAAATAGGCTCAAATATGGCGATGGCACAAATCTCCCAACTGGTGGGGAACGTGCCTTTGGAGCCGGCCTTCTGATACCTGATACTTACCCCACCATGGTGGGGCAAGTGGTTCATTTGGCGCAAATTTTTAAGTCTCCCATACTCAATACATAACAATCAGAAAAATCGAAATAAATGACGATTTGAAGTATAAAAGTCTCTTATTTGTTATTCACAGAAAAAAGTTTGAGTTACATTATTCACGTTAGCTGTACATAACAATGAAGTTAACTATTGATTTTTCTATATCCACTTACCCCACGGTACCTTAACGTTAAACAACTAGAGGTACACAGCAAAAATTTGTGAATATTAAGCAGCACGCAATTTGGACATCGACGGAAAATTGTGGCAGGCATTTGAAAATTACAAGCGTTAGCCACCAGCTGAAGCAAATATGATGATAGCAAACAACGCTCCGCATTGTTGACTACTCTTTCAATCGCTTCTCGGTGAAACCGCCAACCGTCGAAGCGGTTCTATGATATACTCATTTTACGCAGAACGTGTTCAACTTTCGTCAACCACTTGCTAAGGTGGTGAGATAGCCGAAATAGCTCGGGCGTGTAGCTCTCGCTCCAGAGGTCGCGAGTTCCATTCCCGTTTAGAACTTATTTTTTATATATTCATTTGGTAGCTAATTATAGCTCATTTTCAAACCAGCAGCAATGTAATTTTAAGATCGCATGTAAAGATCTATCATATATGATGGAGTCCTTTTGTTACATTCGACTCGCTATGATTTTACACGTTTCGTTCGTACTGTGCATTTATTTCGTTAGTATCTTAACAGTCATCACTGAATCAACAATTTTACGCTACAGTGCTTCGTTCATGGCCGCATTTCTCCATTCTCGGTTCCAGTGGCGCACCGGTGTTCGATTTAGTTTGGACATTTCCTCAATTTTGTGTTTTTGAGTCGGGATTGATTCCTTGGGGGGGAGGTAATTCCTGATGAAAAAAAAAAGTTTTCGAGATCGATAAATTTGTCCAAGGTTTGCTTAAATCAAATTACCAAATAAATGAACTCCAATGATCCAATTTGCAAGAAAATCATAAGTGCTCAAGGAATGCTTTCAATGATTTAACCATCATATTCTTAAAACTACCATCAAGATTCTCGTTTACAACATCTTCGAGATTTCAACTATTATTTTCTCCAGAGATTTTCTAGATTTTCCTTCAGGAATTTTTCCAGTGATTATTGCTATGATTCTTTCAGGAATAATTGTAGAAATCATAGAAAAATTTCCCAAAGCTGTCTCCAAAGAATTGCTCCAGTCATTTTCTCAGGAATATCTCCAGAAAGATATCAAAAAAATTGTTTTTCAGAAAATTTTGGTGAAATTTTTCAAAAATCCGGGAGATATTTCAGAAGGAAAGCTCAAAGTTACATCCGACGAAACTCGAAAAAATTTGAAAGTAGCCTTTGGATTTTGTGAGCGAATTTCTAAGATGATTGAAATGACTAGAATATTTACTGTTATATTAGCTCAGGTGTTGGAACCTCGGATTAACTTTTGAAGAAGTCTCTAACGTTCTACTCTGCTACTCAAGCAACGGCTTAAGCGCCACCTTCGACTTCCGAAGGACCGTTACTCTGTCTATGGCCGGTATGAGACCACCACCCAGACTAGCCGGTACAATTTTCGGCTATACGCTGGAAAGGACTTCGCACTGGTACACGTGGACGATTTTCGATCACGTGGGTTGACTCAGGCCAACCCAGGATACACTTGCACCAGCCTGGACAAGCTGCCCACTAGAGTGATGCAAATTTTGAAATTTTGGCTCCCCTATACTTAAACGATTTATATTATGGAAAATAGCATACTCCCAAGGTTTGAAATGATTTGGAAGAAATTTGACTGTGCACAAGCCATTTGAAGTTTATATGGAGATTACTTTGGAAGACGCCAACTTTTTGGGTTCAGGCCTCTATCTCTTCGACATAATATTTTATCGAAAAGTGAACAACCTCTGGTCATGTGAAATACTTTCAGCTACAATTTTGCTGAAGACCACATTTTGATAGGACTTAAGGATAAATGGCTATTCTTAATCAAAAACTTGGCTTCCATTTTGCATGCTTAACCAACTGTTCGGCAGGCAACAGTGGTGCTCCTGGAGGTTAGAAGGGATCAAAGTAATCCAGGCTACTATGTTCTACAGCAAAAAAGCAGTGTTGCTCTGAAAGTAATTGAATGATCATTTCAGCATGATTTCGACTTTGTTATCACTAATAACAAATTATCCTTACGTCCCATCAAAATGTGGTCTTCGGCAAAGGTGTAGCTGGGAAGATTTCACATAAGTAGAGTTTGTTCACTTTTCCATAAATTATTATTACGAGCAGTTAGAGGACTGAACACAAAAGGTTTGTCATTTACATAGGAACTTTAAATGCCCTGTGCACAACCAAATTTCTTCCAAATCACTTCAAGTTTTGGGAGAATGCTTTTCATCATAATTGGCATCGTTAAAGCATAAGGGAGCAAAAACTTCAAAAATTGCATCAGTCTACTGCCCACATTGGATGGGCTGGACGATGCCTACACAACGTGATAATTTTAACTAACTGAAATTCAATAATTATTCTCCACCAAAGTAGATACGGAAACTCGCGAACTTACTTTGAATTCGGATGAAAGGTCACAAATTTATAGGAAAATTCACTTAGGAAAATGATTTTTTCACTTGAACGAACTCCACCACGAATAAAATGGAACAAATGCAATAAATTTGTTCAAGGCTTATAGCTACGACGCAAATTCCACCTTATCGTGTACTCTCTTTTTTGTACGATGATTTTTATTGGTCAGCTCTGGAGAACTCAGAAGGAATCTAAAAAGTTACCACTGGTTCACTTTCCCGATTGGTGATTTTTAGCAATTTCAAAAGGCCAGGTTCACATTAATTCGTGCAAAATTCCGTAACTTATCGAATGTTCATAAGCGTCCAGTTCATTCACCTTTGGTTATGCACCTTACGCAACTTAAAACTTAAAAAAACAGTAGGGGAATTTGTTTGGAAGAACTGCAGGAGTTAGTTTGCATGAAATGTTGAAGAAATCTCTAGAGAAATTTCTGAAGATGCTTCATCAGGAATTCCAGGTCAAATTTGAAGAGGAATTCCTGGAAGAGTATTATCATATACCCTCGGATAATCTCAGGATGAATTTAAGAAGCCACTCCTAGGGAAAAGGTGGATGAATGCACGGAGTAAAATCTTGAAAGATTTACGTTACTTTTTCGATGATTGTTTTAACATGCCTGGATACAATCGTTACAAGCATATTGTCAATACTTATAAACTGACAGTATGGTTTGCCCAATCGCTTTTGCTTTTGTTTCTGTCTTCCATCACATAAATATTTCAATTATATTATTGTTGAATCAGCTTTCCGAACATTATTACCTTGAAACGTCATGAGCTGTACCGCAAAAATAACGCTATTTACCAACAAGCGATGTTGGAGTAGATGTATGTTAATGGGCTCTCACTCGCAAGATAGTGGTTTGTATTCCTGCTCCCATATTTATTTACATTTTGTCGCATTTTTGCAATGTCGTTAAAGAAGATTTGTGCCAGTTTTGACAACACAACATCAACAATAATACCATTGGCATGATTGTATCTCAAATTTGAGTCAATCATATCTGATTCAATTATTTTGTTTTACCAAATAGTTAAACCGACCATTGATATTGTTGATTCAATTTTATTGTAAGGTTGACTGAAATTTAATGTAGAATATGATTGATATACCAGCAAATATGATTGACTGGGCAATTCATTTTTCTCCGTGTGCTTGAAAGAATGTATATAATTCCTGAATGGATAATTGAAGGAACTGGCATATGAATTCTCGTAGATCTTCCTTGAGTAATCCCCAAATGAATTTAATTAAGAACTGTAGTATGATTTTTCTTTCTTAAGATAACTCTTGTAGGAAACTTTGAAAGATCTTCTATAGTTACAACTGAGGAAATCTGAACAGTCAAGAAAAGCGTTGTAGTGCTCATGGAGCATATTAGCAAACATATCCTCTAATCATCCCTTGAAACAAAGCTGGAAGATTTTTTAGGAGATGGTGGAATCAATAGAGACATTTCTGAAGGAATTCTGAGAAGTATACCTGAAGAGATCTTTGTATAAATCACTAGAAGAATTCCTTAAGTTTTTCCTCGAGGAATCAGAAAATGACATAAATTTCAATGACTTTTTCTAAGTGTGAACAAACGGAATCGGAAAATTTGTTGATGTCTCTGGGCATAGATTTCCATCTCCCCACCATGATGCACTAATGCAAAATGGTATTTTTGACAAAGAAAATTCTCCTCTTATAACTAGGAAAATGCTTAGAGAACAATAAGCTGAGTAGTACGCTTTGCACCAATGGAGACGTAACGTCAAAAAAAAAAAACGAGTAAAATATCATATAAATCCACCGACCGCCGATCGTGATTTTAAATGATTTTGAAACGATTTGTTTCCATTGAGAAAATCAATGCACTCACCCTCAATTAAATTCCAACAAACTAATTTTCCTAACTGAAGAGCCAATTTCAATATTCTATGGTCCATTTCTCCTGTTCTCCTGCCCAAGAAGTCAACGCAGCCCACTTTGATCCTGTTAGTAAACTAGTCCACTTGATGGAAAATTTTCAACTTCGTAGAATTCCCGGGCTTTCGTACTGCTCAACTTTGATAAAGAAACGTGATCAGTGGGTCGTGTAAAAAATAATTAAGCTCCATTGTGGCGCAAACTTTTCATCGTTTGGCAAGCAAGCAACCAACTTAAGGCACTTCCGGCTGGCAGTTGCGGTACACAAAACATCTCGATAAAAATTTCCCATCTTCCGCTAAAATAATTCCATTTAGGTAAGCTTATTAAACGTCCTGCTGATGCCGGTTGCTATTTGGAAGCAAAAACTTTACCTCGTTCAAATACCTCCACCAATTGCTGCTGCCATTTGATTCCTCGTTCAGAATTACAACCAACCCGGCGCAGCAATCATGTAGACTAAGATAATCTTTAATCGATTGCTCGTGAAACTCAAATAAAAATATGCTCACCGGAAAAACTTGGAAATAGCGGAAAAGGCACACGCCAGGAACTGCGAAATCAATTACCGCCTTTCAGTGTAAAACTCCAACGGAGGAAATCAAACCATGTGTTCACTCTAGCTAGGGTGAATGACTTTGGGTGACTCCACGTTTTAATACTGAATTTCTCAGAAACATTTCTCGATATATGACAACCCTAGACTGCATTCACTCCCCTCTGTAAAAGGAAGCTCGTGAAGAAACACCAACTGCCGGTGGAATGGCCTTGCTTTTCCTCCGCACTTTCTTCAAGATTCAAATCGATTCCGTCGTCGACGTTTTCACCGTAGGAAAAACGGTGGAGGAGGTTCCTAAAGTACGCTTTAATAAGCCATATCCTTTAGAGAAAAGCAAACCCAAGTCAATTCGGTAGCGGGAAAATTGTAAACATCATCACCAAGGGCTGGAATTCCACCGCCACCACCCAAAAAGCCTGACTATGACGGGCGTCTTCGAGCAACCCCTCGTCGTTCAATGGGAAGGAAAAGGAAATCATCATGCCTGCGTTCAAAGAACTTCACTCATACAAGCCAACTTGGTTCTTGCAGTGGGCAAGAAAGAAAACTGTCTTGCTGAGTGGAATTCGGAAATTGTACAACGTAAGTGAAACACTCATACATCGACACGGGACCAGAAAAAGGAAGGTAGACGTACATCAAAGAAGTTAAATTATTGCTACTGTGTCGTCGTCTCGGTTCGTTTGGTTCAGGACGAAGCTAATGGCCGTATGGTAACAGGGATACATAGTATTCTTAAAGTCACGGTACACGTCTAAAGTTGTTTGTCGATTGCAAAAGGCAATGAAGACAGAAAAATAATAGTTTTAGATATTTGGGCACAGTTTTTGTTGTAATACTATACAATTCGGCTAAAACTATTTCAGTTGTTACTAAAATTGGTAAATTATGTTCTAGATCTAAGTTTTAATGACACGCATGAAAATTATGGGCGGTTAATGACAGTGCTCTTCCTTTTCTCAGTTGAAAAAGACCAGCATTTAACAAGACTTATCGTTAACAATATCCTAGTATTTCTATAATGTATAGAAAACATAAATAAAATTGATTGGTCTATAAATTAATACAAAAAATAAACTTCAGTGCATGCAAATCCTAATTCAATCCACAAATATATTTATATGGACCTTCAGAAGCTATTGTGAAAATTTGAACGGTATTCGACAACTCAAAGGGATGGCTGAATAAGTTGACGTTTGTGTGATGAAAAATCCAGGAACCAGTTAGTCGTAGTGCACAGCTATTCAGCAAGACCAAGCTGAAGATTGTGGGGTCGAATCTCTGCTTCCCAGGGCATAGAGTATCTTTGCATGGGTTTCCATGCAAAAAAATGATCAATTTGAATAGAAATCTCTCAGCTAATAGCTGTGGAAGTGCTCATAAGAACACTAAGCTGAATAGCAGGCTCTGTCCCAGTTGGGACGTAAATCCAAAAAGAAGAAGAAAATTACATTCAATATTTACCAATAAAATGAGAAGAGACTGCAGTAAATCGGAAGACTTAGCGTTTAGAACTAAAAAAAGGTATACCTGGAGAAAGCGGATCTTCTAATTCAGATTTTGGAGCATTCTAACTGTTACAAGGACAGCTTTTTGCCAAAATAAAATATATACGGGTCAAACATTTTTGAATAATGAATAATATTTTGCGAAACTACCCATTCCACCCCGTGCGAAAATCTTATTTTAGCTTCCCTACACACATAAAAAAATTTAAATTTCAAAGCAGTGTCAAAACCTCAAAAATCAAAGGTGTTTTCTTAGAACGGTAATATGGTTCTCGGAATCATCAACATATTGGGGGCCTTCCTTAGCCTTATTTTTTCAGAGTTTTATTTTTTTTTTTGAAAAGTTGAAATCTTAAGCTTTGATTCCATAAAAAAATTGGAAATCGGTTGAGCTGTTCAAAAGTTATGATCTTTTTTTAAATAAAAAATTGAATGAGCTGAGACCAGTGTGTGTCAATGAAAAATGACTGTATTTTTATTTCAAAAATATATTTCAAAAACTAAAAAAACATACATCGCTGTAAATTTGACGGTAAATGTAAAATTTTCAGAACTTTCAAGAAAAAAAATGGCCTTCAAAACACGAAAAAACGGAAATTATTGTTGTTTTTTCATTGAAAAAACAATTCTTGTGAATCTTTATATTCTTCATGAAAAGTCAAAATCTTTAGCTTTCATTCTGTCCAAGAAAATTGAAAATCGGTCAAGCGGTTCAAAAGTAATAATTAAAAAACAAATTGCAAAATCGCTGTTTTTCTGGTCACTTTATTTCGGAAATGGTCACTCTAATCAAAAAATCCAAAAACACGTGTATCCTTATTTTGGGTAAGGAACAAAATAGCAAGTTTTTACGGAATTTGGTGACCCATTAGATCGTTTTTTCATGGAATGGCTGTATTAGAACAGACTGACAATGATACTGAGACGTTTTTGTCTCATGCATCAAAATACCGCTATTTACTTAATTAATGGTTGCTAAATCCATTGCCATTTCCAAAAATATCATAAGTCGTGTAGTTTTTGAGATATTGTCTGTTGGAAATGCAATATTTGATTAGATCAGTCTGTACGAAAACGACACTTTCCGCACGCGAAGAAGACACTAGGCAAGTTTTACTTTTTTAAAACTTCACTTTATTGCACTAACTTTTGAACTTAACACTTTTCACTTCACTTATCACTTGTACATCACTTTTCAAAATTTGAAATATAACTGATTTTCATCCGCGCACATCACGCGTATTTATATTCCTCATCACATGTTCTAGAAACGCGTAGAACATTTCCGCTGTTTCCAGGCGCAAATGATGACGACGATGACGGCGATGATGATTGATGATGCATATGTACGCTGGACTGGCGACGGTCACTCACTGCGATGCGCTTGGTCACTCACTGGAAGGCGCTCAGTGAGTGTAGTGCTTGACAGATGTGCGATGCTGATGCTGTTGTTGTTATTGCTGCCAACCGTGTGTGAAGGGGACTTTATACCCTTTGCGCAGTCTATCCGTGAGTTATGTGGGGTGATGGTGATTTGCAGGGGAATGCCGTTCAAATTGCTTCTGCTTTCTAAACATACCGCCGGCCTTGAAGGCTCGCCTTCAACAATCTGAGTCTGGATCGGGCAGGGGGCATATCTTCGAAACTGATCGTGTATATTCTCCAGTTGATGTTTTAACTGTGACAACTCTTATGCGTTGATCAGCTCCTGGGTGTACCTTGATGATGCGCGCTAAAGCCCATCCTTCCGGTGGTAAATTGTCCTCCTTTAAGAGCACAAGCATTCCAGTGCTTAAATCTGCCGACGAAGATTTCCATTTTGTTCGTTGCTGAAGATGATGAAGGTATTCATTTGACCACCGCTTCCAAAACTTTTGCTTGAGCTGCTGAATTGTTTGCCATCGTGTCAAACGGTTCATCGATAAGGAAGTCAAATTGGGTTCTACATTGGATGTAAGCCGGTCTCCGATCAAAAAATGCGCTGGGGTTAGCGGCATTAAGTCCTCAATGTCGTCAGAGACAGGAGCTAATGGTCTTGAATTTAGGATTGATTCAATTTGTACTAGAAGTGTGTTGAGTTCCTCATAGGTAAACACCATTGCTCCACATGTCTTCTTGAGCAAATTTTTGACCGATTTGACTCCTGCTTCCCAAAGACCCCCAAAATTTGGTGACCGAGGGGGTATGAAGTGCCAAATAATTCCTGCTTCGGCTAGTTTCTTGGAAAAATGTTCACCGTTCGACTCGAACATTCGTTTCAACTCTCTCAGCTCAGAATTTGCTCCGACGAAATTTATCACTGAAGAATTCTGCCACCATTCCACGGCGTCCCACAAATCGACGAAGTGCTGCCAGAAACGATTGCGTAGTCAAGTCACCAACAAGTTCAAGATGAATGGCCTTCGTGGACATACATACAAACACAGCTATGTACGCCTTAAGTTTCGGTGCCTTTCGCAACAAACTGGAACGGATCGTGATGGGTCCAGCGAAATCAATTCCGGATTTGATGAATGGTCTTGCTGGCTGCACTCGGCTGGCTGGTAAATCTCCCATGATTTGTTTCGCTGTCCTGGCCTTGAAGCGAGCACACACAGTACAGCTTGAACATACCTTTTTGACGAGATTTCTAGCTTGTATAGGCCAGTACTGCGATCGTATTTCGTTCAGTAAAGCAGATGGTCCTATATGGCAATTTTCCCGATGCTATGCGTTTTGCCAAAAAGTTATGTGCAGGGAGTATAACTGGGTGCTGCGAACTGTATGGCAATTCAGCATTCTTCAGTCTTCCACCAACTCGAAGAAGTCCGTCAGAATCGATGAATGGATTTAAAGCGATTAATTTGCTTTTATCCTTTACGGTGTTGTTCCTTTGAAGTTCAGTATACTCATTCTCAAAGGAGGTCTGTTGTACACAACGAATTATTCTTTTCAAAGCGTTGTTCAACTCCGAAGCAGAAAGCGTTCCAGTTCGTCGTGTCTCCTTGTTCGATGGTTTCGAGTTATGAATGAAACGCAATACATACCCGACGACGCCCTTCATTTTCGTCAAGGACGAGTACTTCTCGAAGAATATCGGTTCGGTTATAACAACAGCACAAACCTTACGCGCCTCTGGAATATCCTCATTTCGAAGCTCGGGCTGTTCAGGCCAAAGTGATCGGTTCACAAGCCATGCTGGGCCATTCCACCAGAGCGTTGAATCCATAAGTTCTTCTGCTGCAAGTCCGCGTGATACTATGTCGGCTGGATTGTCTTTTCCACTGATGTATCTCCAGTGACATCCAATAGTGGAGTTCTGAATCCTCTCGACTCTATTTGCCACAAACTCTTTCCAGCGGTTTGAAGGTGCGGTGATCCATTGAAGCGTTATCATGGAGTCCGTCCATAAAAAACAGCTGTCGACGCTCAATTCCACAGAATCTAGAACCTTTGTCAAGAGTTCAGACAATAAAACTGCTGCGCATAATTCCAACCGTGGCAGTGTAACCTTCTTCAATGGTGCTACGCGTGATTTGGCACACAGCAGACGAACGTATGCATTTCCAGAAACGTCGACGGTTTTGACATAAATGCAGGCTCCATATGCGACCATGGAAGCGTCTGAGAACCCATGTATTTCTACGGCGATTGGCTGTAGACATCCAAACGTCCATCGGTCGATTCGCAGGTTTTGAAGATGCCGCAGACTATCGTAGAATTGTTGCCACTTCTGCACGATATGTTCTGGGAGTGGGTCATCCCAGGAGACATTTAAGAGCCAAAGCTGCTGCATCAAAGTTTTAGCTGTTACGATGATCGGTGCTATCAATCACACGGGGTCATACAGAGATGCAATCGCAGAAAGGATGGTACGTCGAGAGTAAACCTGGAACTGTTTTAGATGGATACGGTATGTCAACTGATCATTCCTGGTGTCCCAGCTCAATCCCAGAGACTTGACGATTTCGCCGTCGTCAATCTCACACATTGTGCCTTTTTCCACCAAGCCTTCCGGTAAACCCTTCAGCAATTCTGGATCATTACTACTCCACTTCCTCAGCTCAAAACCGCCCTTATGCAGCACTGCGAGCAACTCATCTCTCGTTTTCAGTAAAGCCTGTTTGCTGTTTGATCCATCTAACAAGTCGTCCACGTAGAATCGTTTGCAAAGAGAACGACAGGCATTCGGATAGGTGTCTTTCTCGTCTGCGGCTAGCTGGTGCAGCGTACGAACAGCAAGAAATGGAGCAGCGCGTGTACCGTATGTCACTGTGTTCAGCTGATACACCTTCAGTGGTTGTGATGGTGTTTCTCTCCACAGTATTCGCTGTAAATTCGAGGATTGCTGGTCTACTCGAATCTGCCGATACATCTTGGCAATGTCAGCTGTGACAACATATCTCCAACATCTGAATCCCAACAAAAGCGAGAACTGATCTGCTTGGATGTTCGGCCCAGTCATCATAATATCGTTGAGTGAAAAACCTGATGATGTTTTGCTGGATGCGTCGAAAACAGTCCTTAGCTTAGTTGTAGTACTCGTTGGCTTAAGGACTGCATGATGAGGGAGGTAATTTACTAACAAACCCACCTCTTCCAAGCCGTCAGGAACAACACTCATGTGCCCAGAAGATTCGTACTCTCTCATGAAATCTGTATACATTTCTCGAAGTTGGTCGTTTCCATGTAGCCTGCGCTCTAAAGCATGGAATCTTCGTAGGGCTTGTTCCTTAGAATCACCAAGCATTGAAGGAGGCTGAGACAATGGGATCTTCACCTCGTACCTTCCGTCTGATAAGCGTCTGACGTGTTCGAGATAGTGTTTTTCCGCTGGATCCAATTTGGCCTCACCATTTACTCCAACTTGCAGCTCCTCTACTTTCCAGAACTTTTCCAATTGTTGCAGCAGATCAGCATCAGTCATCGAAGTAACCACATTCAATTGCACGTGATCCCGCGAATACTGCTTGCAGCTTCCGGAAACTACCCAGCCTAGCTCAGAGTTCCACAGAATGAAGTCACCAACTTCAATCTTTTCCGGAAGTAAAAGCTTGAAGAAAAGCTTGGCTCCCAGTAGAACATCGATTCTTCCTGGTCTGCTGAATGTCGGATCTGCCAACTCTTCTCTTCTAGTGGAAAAACTATCGCATTGAATGTTGTCAGATGGTAACACATTCGTGATCTTGTTCATCACCAGCAGTGGAACGTTAAACTGCTTTCCGTTCACACGAGACTCGATAGTAGCCGTCACCTGCCTTCCAACTTGAGCTTCTACTCCACTTACTCCGTGGACGGTGATCGATGTATTGCATTCCTTCAACCGAAGTTTCCGAGCAAAAGCTTGCGTTATGAAATTCGGTTGTGATCCGGAATCCAACAGCACGCGACACGGTAATTTGCTCCCAGCTCGATCGTAGATGCAGACCAAAGCAGTAGCCAAAATATCACTCGATGATTGCATGGTGTGATTTGCCTGACTCGCCAAACTCGCACTAACGATGCGCTGATCCTGAGGGACAGATTCTGACGACGATGACACGTGGCTAGATGGCCGATGTTCCTGCTGATGATGTTGCTGTCCATGTAGTAAGGTATTGTGCTTTTCATTGCAGGACTTACAACCTCTGGATTCGCATTTACTTACTACATGCTTGGACGAGAAACAGTTGTAGCACAGCTTCCACTTTCTCACCTCGTCGAATCTAGCTTCTGGACTCAAGGCTATGAACTTCTTGCAATTCCACAGTGGATGGTTTTGACCACTCTCACAGATTTTACAGCCAGTAGAACTCGTAGAAGCATGAGATAGCTGTGGCTTGAAACGACTGGAATTGCGAAGCTCTTCTTTGTCCGTTGCCAACGCCTCTAGTGTGTGACATCTACCGTTGATGAATTTGACGATGTCTTCGTATTTTGGTGACTCCTCTTGTTGGGTTTGGGTTTCCCAATCACGACGTGATGTTCCATCGAGTTTGCTGGAGATCAGGTACACCAGAATCGTGCTCCATTGATCGGTTGGCTCACCAAGTTGCTTCAGTGCATTGATGTTTCGCTGGCACTCAGTCAACAAGCGACGTAACTCCTTCGGCGAATCTTGTGACACTTGCTTCGTGGTGAACAATGCCTTCAGATGTTTCTGCTTGATTACCCGACGATTCTCGAACCTTTCAATGAGCAAATCCCAGGCCACTCGGTAATTGGCATCGGTGATATCCATCGCATCCAACATGCACGCTGCTTCCTCTTTGAGGCTCGACTTTAAGTATAACAACTTCTGAACGTCAGACAGTTGCGTGTTTCTGTCGATAAGCGCCTCAAAAGCATCGCGAAACGCTGGCCAACCGAGATAATCACCGCTGAACGTTGGCAATTCCAATGTAGGCAATCGTACAGCTACTGATTGTTGCACCATGGGGAATTGCTGGTGGTGAATAGGCATCAAGGCCTGGCCTCTGTGCACGTTTGCAGCCGCTATTGCTGGACCCTGCATCCTCTCGATGATGGAACGCAATGCAGCTCTTGCGTTCATGCACCTTTCCTCAAAGGAGGCACGTTTTTCTTCTTCCTCTTCGACGTTTACTCCTTCCTCCGCGTCGATGGCAGTTTGTATGGTGTCGTACTAATCCCAGCACTGATTGACGACATCCAGTCGTGCCTGAACCAACTCTGCTGTGATTCCGGGCTTGGATTCGATGTCTCGGATGAATACTTCGATCCGTGTCAGGCGTCCGAGAATAACTCCACGCTGTCGTTTAAGCTCCGCCATGCCGAAAGCTGTTGCGATACGTCGTTCCAAACTAAATGCAAATGTACCGCCGGCCGGTGACGCCGTTGAAATCCTCAGCTGCTTGTGTCTGACTGGATTAACAACCGACGACTGACGCGCGCCGAAGCACTAAATCGGGCACTGTAGCTGTCTTGCTACCAAGTAAACCGACGAACGACGAACTAGTCGACTGGTCGAGACCCACAGTTCCGCTGACTGCGACGGACACTGTCACGACGGTCCCGCGACTATCACACTTTCGCGCACACTAAAACGACTCGCGACGCGACTACTTACACTACGACCGAACGCTAAACTTGCCTTGCCTTCTGACTTGCTAGATCCGCGCGATCCGGCTCGAAGGACCAAATGTACGAAAACGACACTTTCCGCACGCGAAGAAGACACTAGGCAAGTTTTACTTTTTTAAAACTTCACTTTATTGCACTAACTTTTGAACTTAACACTTTTCACTTCACTTATCACTTGTACATCACTTTTCAAAATTTGAAATATAACTGATTTTCATCCGCGCACATCACGCGTATTTATATTCCTCATCACATGTTCTAGAAACGCGTAGAACATTTCCGCTGTTTCCAGGCGCAAATGATGACGACGATGACGGCGATGATGATTGATGATGCATATGTACGCTGGACTGGCGACGGTCACTCACTGCGATGCGCTTGGTCACTCACTGGAAGGCGCTCAGTGAGTGTAGTGCTTGACAGATGTGCGATGCTGCTGCTGTTGTTGTTATTGCTGCCAACCGTGTGTGAAGGGGACTTTATACCCTTTGCGCAGTCTATCCGTGAGTTATGTGGGGTGATGGTGATTTGCAGGGGAATGCCGTTCAAATTGCTTCTGCTTTCTAAACACAGTCTACTTGCATACAAGTTTGTCAACTTGTAAGGCAATTTATTTGCTTAATTTGCCACAGAATTTAAACCTTATGTTTATAACAATACTTATCAGCAAAGCTCATAATACTATCGATGCTCAAAACCTATTTTTTGGTGTTTAGAAAAATAATGAATTTTGCCATATAAGAAAAACAAAGAGTTTTGTATGAAGACTGCAAGCATGTTGAAAATATCTATTTAATCTAAATTTTATCATATAATTTCAACTAAACTATATCTGAAATAAATGTTGAAGTCCTATTTTACATGCTTGCTGGATTAGATCACAAAAAAAGTTTATAAAATCATACTTTCATACTACTTGGGATTCAGCGATCCCAAATCTACTAGAAATACATAATTTAATTCTTGAGACACGCAAAAATAACATTTTTGTTATGCTGTGTAATTTAAGCCATTTTAAAGCGAGTTTAAGGTTTTGACCTACATTTGTTCTAGAGCGAACCACTGTACATTGGTACGACATCACGTTTAATTTTCAACTAAAGATGCTTGAATGCCACATGCAGCGTTGCCAACCTTCCAGATTTGTCTGGAATATTCAAGATTTTGGTTGCCCCAATTTACAAAAATCTGGAAGATCCAGATAAAATTTTAAATGAATTTGTAAGGTTTTGTAAATATTTTTTAAGGATCTCCATATACGACAGAGGCGATCCAGACTTTTCCAGACAAATTTTCAAAATCGTCCAAATTTTGAAAAATGAACTTGGCATCCCTGGCCATATGATCGTGGTAATTTGAAGTAGGGTAGGTGTACCAGTTATGGCCATAGCAATTCCCTATTTGGACATACGTGATAATTTGATTATCTTCAAATTTTAAGTCATTCTTTGTGTTTAAGTAATTTGGTATGAAATATACCATGATGTTAGAACATTCAAAAATATTAAAAATGTGATGGTTTTTGAGAAAACACATATAGCCAAATAGGAAACCACACATTTTTTTACCTTTGTAGGTGAAACTGATTTTAACAAAGAGTTTTCCATATGGCATGAAACCAAATATGGACCCTTGAGTAGCTGAGATTTATTTTCTACATTTTTGCAATGATAACTTAAACCTCGGTTTCCCAACCGGTGGTCCGCGCACCCCTACGGCCATCCGTCTCGGCGATTTGATCCATTATAAGGACCAGGGATGCCAAGTCCATTTTTAAAAAATCTTGAAGATTTCGAAAATTTGTCTGAAAAAGTCTGGATCGCCTCTGTCGTATATGGCAAACCTTAAAAAATTATTTACAAAACCTTACAAATTCATTTAAAATTTTATCTGGATCTTACAGATTTTTGTAAATTGGGGCCTCCAAAATCTGTAATATTCCAGACAAATCTGGAAGGTTGGCAACGCTGATAAGGACTCTCCTGTTCCTGAAATGTCTATCTAAAACGACACTTTTTCGTAAATAACCGCGATTTTTTATGTGTATTCTCGAAAACAACTATATTCGGCATTACCAGGCGGGTAGTTTTGTTTTTAGTTTTGTTTTGTACAAGGTCACAATGATTTGTAATCATATTTTATTCTAGAAAATGACCCTTAGCTGATCCATAGCTGTGGGGTGACTGTACATATAAAATGCGCTTTTAAAAAGAAGTATTTGACACAACATATCCATTGTTATTTTAAGGTACTTTTGTTAATATTTTTGTTGCGAATATCATAAATTATTAATTTTAGGCGTTCAATTAACCACTCCTCCTCTCTCCCTAGCATTGGCAAGGACGTGACCAGGGCAGTTCTAGACTGTTGGAGGATGCGTCAATCTTGTCAAAGAGTCAGAGATTAGTCCCAAATATCTGGCTTTGGTAACGGACGGGAAGGAAGCAAACCTCATACAATGGTCTAGGACTGTACCACCTATGAATTTGTGCGAATTGCTAAATGCTAATGCTAATTGAGGCCGGTGTTCGGGATTCGAAGCGTCCCATAGTGCGTTGCTCTATAGACAAAAATCAAATTTCAGGTTATGTTATCTGACGAAAATAAGTATCCACAAGTGTTTATAGATAGAATCCTTTACTGAAACAAGTATAGATAAGCTATACAAAGCACTATAATTACAACAACAAGCGTTGAAAACTACATTTGGGGAAAGTATACCAGTTATGGCTATATACATAGGAGACGGCTTCGACCGTGATTGTTTTGTATTATTTGTGTTTTATGGCTGTAGCGGTCATGCGACTCAAAGGAAAAGGGAGTCTATAGAAGCAAATGATGGAAACGAATAGGTGCACAGGCGTCGCAAGGGAGCGACAAGATTGAAATATAATTAGGTGGTGAAAATTTGAGCAAGCCATTTTAAAGTCAGTAAGCATCGAAGCGTCCTGTATTTTGCCTAGCTTCTCTACTGGAAAAGGGTTGGCTCGAAGCTTAGAGCTTTGCTACCAACACAGGCAAAGCTCAAAGCTTCGAGCCAAACCTTTTCCAGTACAGAAGCTAGGCAAAATACAGGACGCTTCGATGCTTACTGACTTTAAATTTGCTTCTATAGACTCCCTTTTCCTTTGAGTCACATGGCAGTTATGGCTATAGTGGTTCCTTAATTGACCATACGTGTTTTCTTGAAAACTTTCACATTTTGAATATTTTTGAATGTTTCAACATCAAGATATATTTGATATCCAACTACTTGAACACAAAGAATGATGAAAAATTTGAAGATAATCAATTTTTTCCGAATGGCGAAATAGGGAACTATTATGGCTATGACTGGTACACCCATCCTATTTTTTCCTAACGTTTTCTGTCTGCAAGTTAAAATAGAAGATTATGTTTTGTATTTTTTCGGCACGAGCTTGCTTGTAGAAGTCAAGCGAACATATTTCAATGAGGATAGAAATTTTGATTATACTCAAACTACGGTATCGAACAAATTTTAAGTGCTATCGGAAGTTTAATTTTTAATCGAACATGTTTACTTGACTGTGACAATAAATTTTATGTCGGAAAAACTATATGTCATCGCTATGAATATTATGTTACAGGTAAACGAGTCCAAAAAATTGGGTTTTTCGTGATATTTTAGGTAAAAAAATAGTTTGAATTTTGAGTTACAGGTTAATGGATCCAAAAAATAGAGTTTTTCGTAAAATTTTTGGTAAAAGAAATTTAGAGTGTATTCAAAATTTTCAATTTCTGCTCAAACATGTTCACTCCATTCAAACAAGCAAATTAATCTCAAAAAAACTACATGTCATCTCTTGTTTTATTGTTTAATTTGTGGAAAAATGTATTTTTTAAACCAGAAAGTGCTTAAAAGCTTCGGGTAGACGCATCTATTTTAAAAATTTACAAGCCTTGACAATCTTGAATATTATCCGATTTGTCCGGTAGGACCGAAATCCATACACCTAAGCACTTACTCAAATAAAAACCTATGTTAAAAATATTTGGTTTTGTAAAAGACAATCGATCACTCTTTTTCTATGACTTTCGTATCTTTTAAGACATAATTAATCCCAACATGAGCCTGAAGTTGAGTGAAAACCTATACAAAACAGGAATTAAAATCAATTGTCTTGGATCGAAATCCGTACACTCTAATAAGGTCAAATCAAAATCTGTACACCTGTGATTCGAAATCCGTACAGCTGCCCAAAATTCAAAACTTCAATGCTAAAGACGTCAATTTTATCTTAGTTGTTTTATTCCAAGTGAGCATCAAACTTCAAAATGATGCTTCCAGCTGCATATTCAGAACCATTAGACGCACTGACCACTCTAAAGTAGGTTCCTATAGCAGGTGCCCTAGAGGAAGTGGCCAATTAGGGACATATCTGGAACTATATCAATAAGGGCATCAAACTTCAAGATTTTTGAAAGTTATAATTCCGGAAACATTTCCAGAATCACCGACTGCCACGACCGCTGTATAGTAGATTCAAGGTACCCCTATGGAAGTAGCCAATTTCACAGATGTAAGAAATCAAATCAATTTGGGTAACAAAATTCAAAATTTATAAAATTCATGCTTCCAGAAGCAGTTTTAGAATCACCGTCTACCATGGACAGTAGCATTGAACTTACTTGGAGAATATGGAGCATTTTCAGAATTACAAGATGTATAAACCTCTCTATAGTAGATTCCACGAGCCCCTATTGATGTGGCCAATTCAGAACACATCTCCCGGGGCACTTCTAACCTGCTATGCAAGTCTAGCAGCCGCTGGTTCTTAAAATACTCCCAGGAGCCACAACTTCAAAAATCTTGAAGTTTGACACTCGTATTGATATGGTTCCAGACATACTCCGAATTGGCCATTTCCTTCAGAGCACCTGGAAACTAGTGGTCTGTGCATCTATTGGTGCTGCCGAAAACATTATTTTGAAGTTTGATGCCGACTCAGATCCGGATAATCTTAACATGATTGGAAATACAGACACGACTGATCATTTTTTCCGGAACCAGTTCTTAAGATTTCTTACGAATCTAAATGCGTTCACTGGCATTATAGTTTCAAGAAAATTTTTAAACATTTATGGAACTTCATACCGCACAAAAATACAAGCGACAGAAAAAAAAAGTCATTTGGACATGATCTTGGTATGTTTGGAACATCTCCGGTATCTGAAGGCCAATTTGCATGGCCAAGCAAGTTCCTGAAAGTAAACCAAATTTGCCGTCGACTAATTCTGGATACATCAAATTTTATCAATTTTTCATAAAGTTTTAAGTATTTGTGTCTAGGCAAAAAATTCCCTATCTCAATCATTTTGCCTATCCCCTGTATTACTGCATCTCTGACGGTGATTTTCAAAATACCTAAGCGTTCGCAGCTTTCGAGAATTATTGGCCATTGTACACTGCTTCAACGCATTTTCTTAAATCATCAGCGTTATATTTCAGCTTTATACTATCATAGTTAGCCAATAACGTGAAGAAATATGTTAAAGTTTGGCACTGTACGGATCAATATTCAATTTGGAATTATGAATCAAAATCCGTACAGCACAATAATCCTCCCAAACAGTTATTGTACTGTTTAAAAATAGCATTTACTCCTGCGGAATTACAAATACTCACTATAAGAAGTCATCATGATCAACAGTTGGTTCAGAAAAAGTGTGAATTTGACTATTGATATGTTGGAAACTATTCTAACTCTTCTTAGCAAATCACTAAGAAGGTACACAATCCAATCATCACCAATGATGAGCGGTCACATTTTGATTTTTACAATTCTCAAATCATGGCCTACTTGTATCAAATTAACATGAACATTGACTTATAACTAATTGTAATTAGATGTGTAATTTTAAAACTGTATATTTATTCATTTTAATATCAAAATATTTAATTTTTTTTTTTTTTTATTTTCGACACTTTACACCTTTAAGGTGCATTCGTGTCGTAAAATATTTAATGAAAATACAATCAAGTGTACGGATTTCGGTCCCACACGATAGATATCGATAGATAGCTTACGTTGAAAAGGTTTTGGCTTTTTTCTTTTTAAAGGCTTCGTTCTAGACTTCTGGAAAGATGTTTGGATTTTAGATTTTAGTAAACTTTTTCGACTCCAGATGGTCACTGCTTATTTTTTTCATTATCTGTTGTGTGGTGAACTACAGACGTGGCTTTGGATGTGCTTGCCAAGCCAATCTGTAGATTAATTATGTTATCTTTGGAAGGTTTCCTCAAACTTTGATTGCGTTATCATTTATTTTCATTGGTCCACGGTATGTATGTAAAGACTGTTGGTCTCAATAGTAAAGGTTACGAATAAAGGACACACAAAACACCCAACTGACCAATGGAGAGTGGTCCGATTGACGAAAAGCTTCTTCTGACTGGAAAGGAAAGGATGGTTTACTGCGTTACACTTACAATGCGTGTAAATTACTGCCGCCGTTAGCGCACGGTTATGAGGCCCACAATAGAACACATTTTCTTATGGGAAGCGTGCGGGTGGTCATCGGTTTTTCAGTTCTGTCGCCTAAGTGGTAAAAGATACCACTTTGGCGTCTATGGACGAAAGTTAGAGTATGGATTGATAAGACAAAAAATATATTTTTGAAAATTTTTATCATACAGACGATAGTTTTTTTGCTATTTTTCCGACAATTTTCTCCATGGTGAAAAATTTTCCGAGAAGTGTTTTTCTTTTTATATTTTTATCAGATTTCTGAGAAAATTTCCTTTCGATTTCTTTAAAAAAATCTACGATGCATAGTTCAGGAGATATGAATTTTCAAAGCTTGAGGTATATAGAGAAATCGTGAAAATTCATCTAAAGTTTTCCGGGAAAATAGGCCACTATATTTTTTTGAATTTCACTTTTGGTCATGTATCCACGAGCTCTACCTCTGGTGAAAATTTCATGCAAATCGGAGAACCTCCGGCCCAAACCTGTCCGATAATAAAAAAAATCCCTTTTCTACATTTCCTTTATTTGTAGTGGTCTTGTTGCGTCAATGAGTAAAATTGAAGTACTTGAAGGTATTTTAATTGTTTTTCATTGAGAATCTAGTGCGAACTGTTGTCCTATGGTTCCTTCGAAAGTCTGCCCCAAAGCCGAGGTTACAACAGCAACGTCTGAAAGGGAATAACAAAATACTGAAAGTACTTACATAATATAAAACTCAAAAAAGTTAATAAAGTTTCTTATTCTAATCCTTCTTATAAGGTGTCAAACCCATACAGTTTCGCCATGGTTTTTAATACGTAAGCCGAAAAAAAACATTGCAAAGTCTTGCGCCGTGGCAACTTTTATCTCGAATTACTTTGTAGATGACACACTTGCTCCATAGTTATTATTATGATATTTAGGAAGCTCCAAGATTGGCAGTTCCAGAATTTGTTTTCGTGGTGGTTTCGATAAGGTTTGAGCAAAGTTGTAGAAGAAATTGCATTTGCTCCAAGTCCATTAATTAGGTAAAGGGTTATGAGGGGAGGGGATAAGATTTCTTATGCGCCATACAATTTATTTTTGGTTTTCATACAAACAATCTTACCAAGGAGGTAGGGGTTTTGGAAAATCCTGAAAATTGTCTTACGTAAATAATGGACAGGCCCAATGTTCCGCTAGTGCATCCTAGATTGGTGGTCGTTAATTCTTGGACGGCGGATCCCTTCGCCAAAAATTAATTTAAGTACCACATCTACTACAGCGGCGACTACAGAGCAAAACGTGGAGTTGGCTTAATTGTGGAAATCGGTAAGTGACTGAATCTGCGTGTTGAGATTGAAGGGCAAGTTCTTCAACTACTAATCAGGATTGCAGATATGCGCCAACGAATAATCCCAATGGTATGGCGAGGCAAATACCCCGATAGGGAAAGAAAATTCTTCCAACTCGTCAAGATGCCAAAGCTACACTGTGTTGCTAGCAGTTGCTGTAACCAGGACGTGATTGCCTCTAGTGAAAAACGAAGGTGAAACGATTGGTTCGATGAAGAGTGCCACAAAGTAATAGATGTACAGAATGCCATTATGAGCCGTAATATGACAGCGAGATCTGATGTTAAGTGAACCCACCGCAAAAATACAATGCAGCACGAAGTGAGTGTTGTAGTTGAAGCTTAGGATAACATGAATCGGAACGATAGGGAGAGATTTTATGCAATGGTCAACGGCACTAGGCAGTGCCCCCATCTGCAATGATCAAAAGGTAAAATTGCTGACCAATGAAACAAACTCTAGACTCATCAACCATGGGAGAGAAGTTATAAACGAGCTATAGAACTTTCAGGCTGGAAAGACGAGATTATTAAAGACTCGTTTACAATTGAAAAAAAAAGGTTCTTTGTAGGTTCCTCTTAATTACTTCCATTTTTACACGACCACCTACATGATTTCCTCAATAACAACCCGTTTGAACACATGCGGATTGATTTCGAATCAACTCACTTTTCCCCAAATAGGAATGGGAATCTCCCAACAATCAGTCGAAACTCCCTCGCCTTCCTGTAGTGAGGCGTTTGTTTTTGTGTTGGGTGATTATGGCGGCCTGTCTGTCTGCTTGTCTGCTTGATGGCACATCAGAAAAGCTTGCACGAAACGACTCTCGCTCGGTTTCGATAACTACTTTGGCAGGGGGATAGAGACTGTTTGCAGGCCCTATGCCTGTGGAAAGGGAATTCCGCATTTTTTGTAGGACCAGGATTCGCACGAGCTTGCATTATGAATGAAGATTAGCGAACGACTACGGGAGCACCGAGGACGAATACAAACACGACAAAATCAACCATTTGAATCACTTTTCCAGAAGGAGTAGGACGAATGAGCAGACAGTGCCCACTGACAAACAGACGAAAAAGTTCTATTACTTTCATCTTACAGTGTCACTTAGCGTCCAGGTGTCCGATTGTCCAATACACAGTATTTTTAACATTGTGCGCCAATGTTTCCGAAACGATTCTACCCCATTACCCCGAATCCCATTACCCCGAATCCCATTACCCCGAATGCCGTAAACCCGAACGCCATTACCCCGAATTCCAAAACCCCGAACGACCCATCACCCTGAATGACATTACCCCGAATTCCAAAATCATTGGGAAATGTCATCCATATCATCATGTGAAGATAATTGTGAATTCGGGGAAATAGCATTCGGGGTGATGGAATTCGGCGTAATGGTGCATTCGGGGTAATGGAATTCGGGGTGATGGGATTCGGGGAAATGGCATTCGGGGTTATGGGGTAGAATCTTCCGAAACTATGTTTTAAATTCATAATTTTCCCAACTGTTACGTCTGTCTATCTGTGCAGTGTCGTTCAAGAGTTGAAAACTTTCCATTATAAATCCGTACGATGAAGAAAATTCCGGGCGGATTGTCGAGGGAAGGTAGACATTTTTTCGATACTTTTCTGTTGCCCCGGAGGGGAATATCCGTGGAACCATTCTTGTATCATCATGACTATTTCGATAAACCTACTCGGCGTGGCGTTCTGCCGCTCCAGAATGTCCTAACGAGTTAGAAACCAATAACTAGCATGGAGCGGAAAATGGAGTCTATCGATTACAATAGACTTTATTGGCTGGCTTATCAGTTACCCACTTTGCGGTATTTTCGGTATTGTTTCCATGGATGTGGTGGCGTTTATTTACCCAACGCCCGCGATGTGGGACCAAACATTGTCTAGACATTTTGAAGCAGAAATTGTGGCACCAAAGGGAATCCTTCTGTGTGAGTTGGAGTTTTTAGGCTACATGCACCAAATACGTAGCGATTTAGTGAGTGCCTTTTCGATTTAGGTTGTAACACAAAAGACGTATATGTTAACGTTACGAGGGGGCCCAGATAGCCGTAGCGGTAAACGCACAGCTATTTAGCAAGACCAAGCTGAGGGTCGTGGGTTCGAATACCTCCTATCGAGGATCTTTTCGTAAAGTAAATTTACTTGACTTCCCAGGGCATAGAGTATCTTCGTACCTGCCACACGATATACACATGCAAAAATGGTCAATTGGCACAGAAAGCTCTCAGTTAATAACTGTGGAAGTGAACATAAGAACACTAAGCTGTGAAGCAGTCCCAGTTGGGACGTAACGCCAGAAAGAAGAAGAACGTTACGAGAAATTGAAAAAGGAAAGAAATATTCACAAATCACACAAACCATGTATTCCGTCTTATTTAATCAGGAACGTATTTTGACTTTGCGACTGGGTGTTGCATGCTAGTTATGCTAGGTTCCTTCAAAGAACTAATCGATCGTTCACTGGAAACATTACTTTTTACTTGGAGTACAGGTCATCAAATCGACATGCGAAACGATTGACGTTTCAGAACTTCAAGCGCCTTCTTTATCCGAGTGGTTAGAATCCGTGGCTACAAAGCAAAGTCATCCTGAAGGTGTCTGGGTTCTATTCTCGGACGGTCCATTACGAAAAGAATGGAAATTTCCTTGACATCCCTGAGCATCAAGTATCATCGTGCTTGCCACATGATATGGCAACGTTGGCAAAAAAAAGCTCTCAGTTATTAGTTATGGAAGTGCTCATTGAACTATTAGCTGAGAAGGTTCCATCCCAATGTATGTATGTATGTATGTAGGTAGCCACCATCCTAGCTTGAGTCTTGCTCTGCATGCGGTTCCACTTAACAGTACAGTCAATTTTCATTATCAATCTGAATTCAACATACCATTGTATGAAGGGCCATAATGGGGTGTGGCGGACCCGTAATCACGCGAAACCCGCGGGAAATAGAGAATCTCCTTCCAATAATATGATCCAACGGAAAGTATAATGAAATTTGCAATACCTGTCAAGTTATCCACGGGATGGTTTGTTATAAGAAGGGCGCGTCAAATCCATTACAACTGTTGGGATAGAAGAACCCATCTACAAGGATGTTACGGTTACTTCAACCCGTGACTCCGGCTGGCACTCCACTCCATTGTCCAGCTGTAACTTCAATGATGCCCTGATGCACCCTCCCAATATCACCCATGTTATATGATTCAATTAAATGGTTGTTATGTAATAAAATTAAATACAATAATTTAAAATATAAAAAAAATAAGAAATCATACAATAACTCGATGATTTGACCTAGAATCGTTAAATGGAAGATGATTAATATTAAAAATATAATAACGGATTGTTCCAACATATCTGAAAAAAAAAATACAATGACAATGTTTATACTAAATGTTTACGATGGCTTCCCGCAATTACATATTGCTGATATATCCTGAAAAAAAATATATGAATTAAAAATATCGTTTGCAGGTCCTTGTCGATGATAAGAGGAAATGCTGCATTTAGAATTACGGCCTACATAAGAGTACGAAGGAAAATCTCAAGTAAAAGAAAGGTTTTGGATAAGTCAATTGACATTATAATGAATAACATCGGAGGCGAGCATATTGTCCGGGACAGCCAGAATATGAATAAAAAATTAGTAATTAGAGATTATTGATTATATAACTTGTCTAGTCGTTTGACAAATTTCGTTTTCGATTTTGCAGCACTATTTCCAAGTAATGCCTGATTCGCTGCTGAAAAGAAATTTTTGCAATTCCGTTGCATATTGGCCTACTTTTTATCAACAAAATGAGCCACATAACGGCCTGCTTTTCCTATGAAATGAAACAGTACTGAAAAGTGCTACTTTTAGCACTACTTATGGTACCGAAAAGTAGCACTTTTCAGTTATTTTTTGAGAGTTGTCAAATTAGTATTCTGGGGGCCTTCTGATTCTCTATTCGTTGAAAGGGAGTGGCGGACCCGTAAACAGAGACACTTACGCGAAACCGGCGGGAAAAAGAGAAGCTCCTTCCAACAGTATAATCCATCAATTAGAATACTGAGAATCGCATTGTTTGTCCAGCTAAGATAAGATGTATAAAAATGGAATGTATGGTCATATATGGAATTCATATTATATATGAATGAAAATATGTGGCAGGAAGATGTTCATCCACCACGTAAGGTAATTTTAAGAAATAAGTTAATTAATTTTTAAGACAAGTGTTTAAATGAAATCAAATATAAATTGCTTATGCGTAAGAAATCTTACGTTATTGATGGACAGCTCCTTATGTTAAATTTATTGAAATAAAAAAGCATCATAATTCAAATAATATAAAATCTAAAAAATGTACTACCGTAAAATCGGGTGTAATTGATCAGAAGGGTGAAATTGATCTCGTATCACACGATTTTATTTATTCGTAATGGAGCACAAATATCAATGTAAGCTGCAATAAGTGAACGTTGTTTGTCGTAACTATTATCGAATTGTGTGTTGTGAAGTTTTTTTGCGTTAAAGAAAGTTTATTATTATGAAAATAATGTAAAATTTCAAAATCATGCACGGTGCAGTATTGACAAACACCTATAAACTTCTATTTGTAAGCAAGGATTTGAACATGGTATAAACCTGAAAGTTTGTGAGGATGCTTGAGATATATCCCTAAACCAGATTTCATTACCAAAACTCGTACCAATTAGCTCATATGGTTGAATTAATTGAATTTCTGTTGGATATCATTGAATTACTTAGGAAATTGCATACATTTAGGCGTTTTCCGCGTAATTGTTGAAATATAACTGTTCGTTATTTATATAAATATTGCATTGTTAAGAATTTGACAAGCATATTCGGATTCAGAGAGCTCAAATTTATCATGTAGAGTTGTTTTGAAAACTAACAATAATGGCATTGACAAGTGATCAATTTCACCCCGAAATGAGATCCCCTGATTTTTTATTTTAGAGATATTTGTTAACACTAAAATTACATTTGTTAGAAAATTTCGCTACATGAGTCGATGAGGCTCGCCTTCGTACTTGTTTTCCTGCATTTAGTTGTTTGGCATTGTTTACATTATAGAAAACAGACTAGAAAAACCGTGAAAAATGATCAATTTCACCCGAAATTACGGTACTTATATACAAATCTGCATCACCAAGAAAATCAAAACTGTGAAATTACAAAAATATTATTTTCTGTGACTGTGATTCTATTGTAGATCCTGTCGGGTATTTTTTTTTACTACTGCGTCCAGTTGTCTGATTGCTATCGGTTGTAGATGGCTGTAACGTTTCTAACAGTTATTTAACATGATTTATAATAGTTTGTAGAATAATAATAATAATCATAATAATAAAAAACTTTTGGTGACTTGGATCGCTGTAGAAATTTAAAATGACTTAATTCACTTGACGATAAATGTAAACATTCAAAGGTATCTAAATATGTACAAAAGGTTTACGATATAAAATAACTTGATTCCATGAATATTATAAATACAACCAAATAAAGTTCACTCCAAAATAAAAAATACATTATGCAGAGAAGAATGGCATGCTTAAACATGGAGAACAGCGATTATGTTGGTATCTCCGATATACAGTGTCTACTATGTTTCTGGAAGGTAAACCAATGAAGTAGAATAATAAACTATGTGTTAAAAAATTATATGCGTTTCTATAATATATGAATTCAATCAAATGAACTTTTATGATACGTTATGGGTGTGGTTATTGAATATAAATAATTTAATTAAAATTGAGAGTCTTGTCTCTTGACCTGAAATAGTCGTGGAATTGCTTTAAATTGATTAATGTTTAGTCAAAAATCTGGTGAAGTAAATAGTTAATTAAAGATTTAAAGAGACTAAACAGGCAAACGGCTGCTATAAGAGTATTTTATGAAGAATATACATATGTCAATATAACGAATACAAATAATAATAATAATAATACTGAAAAATAAATCCTGAAAAAAAAAACAAAACGGCTAGATTATGATCTGGGGCAAAGGCACGCTAATAGATATTGGTCATACATATTTTTTTGTTAAAAAGGACATCCTTTGACTGGCCCACAATACAGTTTTGCCAAGAATAACTCTAATACGGGCGCATCTACATTTTCGAGGCTCTTCATAACTATTTTCACTATTTATAATATTACACCGGATCGATGCATCATTCTAGGCATCACAGTAGGGTTGAAGCAATCTTAATCCAGTGGCTCATGTCATGTAAGAAAGAGTGATAAGTAAAAATAAATGAAATATCATATGAGTTCGCTGTTTCCCTTTATGCGACCAATCGTGATTTGCTTATGTTGATACGTGTAATAATCGTTGTTACTATCTAAAATGATTAGACGGTACATCAATTTTAAATTTGTAAATAAATTACAAAAAGATTTTAGAACAGAAGAATCTTACAATTATGTTTGGCTAATATGAAGTAATAATATAATATTTTGATAGTTTAAGATATAAACAAATTTATACAAATCAGGCAAGAAAAATAAAAATATGGCAAAATATTTGATGGCATAGAAAGAGTAATACTTAGCTTTGATTGCATTCGCAACTGGCTGCACGGTATAAGTTGTTTGTTGCAAAACGCGATCATCAAGATTGTAGCAACATTCACACATTTTCCCAGTTTAGTTACACACACTTCCACATGCGCTCAATTTTCACAGACACTTACGCTTCCCCAGCACCACAAAGCTTACGATATTTCCGCACCCCTCTCATCGCAGTGCCGATTCATAGCTTTTTCTCTGCAGCACAGTTTTACTACTTGACACATAAACTCTTGCACAAAATGTACCAAATGGAACCGGAATATACTCAATCGAATCATCACCACTATCACTTCCAAACCTTTCACTCTCGACAAAAAGCTAACAGATTCACCTTCTTCACATATGTTGGTGTGTTTGGTATAATGCACTCGTCTCCAATACGCGTTGAAAATATGCATCTTAAATGAAAACGGCTCGACACTCATTACTTGTCCTACTTTCATTATTAGGTTTATTCTTCCAGCTGCATTCGCAGGGTTCATATTGAAATGTTGATGCACTCATTGTTGTTGACTTGATTTCGTCATCATCTAACCAATCTCCTGAAAATTGCACCCAATGACCACTTAGTGCTTCTGAGTTTGCTTCCCTTCACATCATAACATCTCACACCCATACACAAGTAAAACCAAACTTGTAGCAGCATAACACTAGAACTCTGAAGCTTGCAACATCTTATCCGCTTCCACTACTACATCACGCACAACATTGCTGCAATTTTCGACATGCACCCATACAGACACAAGACTTTTTCATTTGCAGGAAAGAAGTTCTCTTTCGATTATAACAGTGGAACACTAAAGATTTTGGGAAGTTTTTCACTATAGATCGAAAGCCAATTTCCTTGACTAGCGTTTCATACAAAAAACGCAACAGAAGAGATTAATGTGACTCAGTTATTAATGAAAGAGAAAGTAAACAAAGAGAGCCTCTCAATGTTAGATAGGTCCTTTAGTAATGTTACGCGAGAATCTAAAATGCGGCTTGCTGATTTAAAATTTGATGAACTTAGTCACTTGTTAGGGCAAAGTTTTGATGAATTCCGAACTAAACACGCGGCTAGCAGCCTTAATCACTTTGTTTTCTGATTTATTTGCTCAAAAAACTCTGATTTTTAGTTAATAACATCTAGCCTAAAACACACTGCAAAAGGATCACAACAGTGCTGCCGGATCGACTGAGCTGAGAAGGTTCCATCCCAATGGGGACGTAATGTCAAGAAGAAGTGTGTAAAAAATTAATTTGTATTAGATTTCCGGAGAGTCAATTCATTGCGAGACAATGTCATTTACAATTGAAATTTTATGAACAGAATTCCCGTAAATGGAGGTTTTGGTCTACTGCCATATGCTCTATTTAACCCTATGAAAAACCTATTCAATCCAACATAGCTACATGTACGTGAGATGGAGACCTTTTAAAATAATTCCCTCATCAAACATTTATTTTCTCTCAAAGCCTATGTATCCAGCATCATCGAAAGTCCTTCGATCACTACACCACATTTTCCGAGATAAAAGTCGAAGCCATAGCTCGCAGACGAACGTGCTTCTGCTTACGCTTGGAAACTTACAATCATGATAATGCTCCCATGCCCTCGCTGGTTGTTCGCTTTACTGCGGTAACGTTCTTTCCATAAACTTCGGGTGGGGGTCCAAGAGATGCAGCTCCCAGGCTATCGCCAAGGGAGAAGATGATCCGAGCAGAGAAATTGATTTTATATTTGCTTAATAAATATAAATACGAGGTACCTACCTCGCACCTGCCGGGTCGAACACGGTCAGCACGGAAGAAATTCGAGAAAATACGACGAGACGTGCTTTCCAGTAGAGCGGTGATAGCTGACCCGGAAAACTTAGTCTCACTTGGGTCGCGCTGTGGATCCGAGTTAGGATTCTTGGTCTCAAAGATGTTGGCTGTGGAAGCATTAGAAAATGTCATGAAAGGGATGTTAAGTTGGTTTTATTCAATTGATTTTTGCTCAAAAGCATAAGCTATCGTATGGTTATAGGGTTATGGTTACAGCGAGATTTCTAAATGTAGCGCAAAACAAAATCTAAGATTTGGCAACACATTCATCGTATATTCATAATTGAATAATTTGGCTGTTTCTCTAATTTATGCTTATTTTTTACTATTTCCCTTCACATTTCACTCCCACACTAAGCGGACGGAATAACCTTTATTCGTCGTTGACTCGAAATCGTGCAACCGTTTTTGTCGTCATTGCCCATAGTCGCCCAATCTCTATGATGAGGATTCAGCCACTTTTCAATAATTTCAATTGGAGGTAAATACGGCTAAATTGGTGTGCCGTAGAAATGCCGAAAACGTAAGTTTTTTGTTTCTTCTACTATCTTGTCTCTTGTTTCTCAATATTGCTTCATTTCGGTAAGGGGCGGTCCATTAATTACGTAATGGATTATGGGAGGAGGGTGGGTTTGAGATTTCTTACGCGCTATACAAATTATTTGTAATTTTCATACAAAAAATCTTACCATGGGGGGAGAGGGGTCGAAAAACCGCCAAAATTGTCTTACGTAATTAATGGACCGCCCCTAAACTGCTTCGTCCATTAGATCTGACTTCTCAAGCGGTGAATATATTTTGTGCTGCTGTACGACGCAGAGGTAAATAGTCTAAAATGATCCATCATCTTTTCCGTCATTATTCTAACGTTAAGCCTCGGAAAGGGAAAGAGCCTGCTTTTAATTGAGTTCCTTCTGTGAGAACTTCCGGTGAAAAGCTTATATTAGTTGAAACGTTAAATTTTGCTGCGTTATTTCTAACAATCCAAACAGACGATAGATGCCTATGACCATCTGTTTTATAGGTTTCAAAATGGCTTATGTTAAAAAGCTAGAAATGTTTTTGAACAAAACTATACAAAAAATGAGCAGCAGAGCCTTCTAATAAAGTTTGAAAGTCGGATCAACAATAAAGCTTGAAAAGATCGTGTTTATCCACATTCCCCTAGTTGAATCGAGCTTCGGACTTCAACCCATCCCAGCATCTGGCGCACTGTGTCTCAATTATGTAATTTCATCAAAATTTACAATTTTCTTGCCTCGTTCCACGCGCGTCCGTCTCATTCTTGGCGTGCGGTTAGTGCTTGTGAATGTTGTGGTATCCCGAGAAAAATATGTTGTTTCGCACCCACCACAACGGAAAAGAACAGATTGTTCAGTAAACAATGTAGATCTTGAACCGAAAAACACTAAGGTATTTTTTGGGTTTCAGAATAAACAAGGTGTTAGCGCGTTAACTTGGCGCTGTACTGTATTGTACTGCTTTACACTATTTTATTATTTACACTGTTCACTTTTACTCGGATAGGATTAAATTCGCGGCGGTTGAAACAGAACTAACGCGAAGCGAGAAGATGTCACGTATTAAGAGCACCGCGTCACACGTTCTAGAAGTACGTGGAATATTCGCGATGCGTGTTCGACGGATACTCAATCGTTAGTGCAGAACTCACTCGACAACTCACAGTGGTCATGGAACTCACTCTCTCGCTATGTGGTAAACTCTCGACCACAGGGGTGTCGGCAGGGTGGGTCGAAAAAGGGGCTGTACTCGAATGAGTGCCACGTGTCGGGAATCAAAGCAGCGTGTTTCGCGTCGAATTGGAAGAGAACTGCGTGAAGAACAGCCTAATGATTTAATTCTCACTCTTTTACGTATCTTTCCATACGGAACATACTTTCCCGGTTGACACGAAGTTTCAACAGTATGGTGTTGCGCTTGGGAAGGTGTTGCTCCATGGTCATTCTCTTCGGCGGGTGGAATCTGGGTCGGACAAGTTGGAACTCTGTCGCATCGCTCTTACTAGGTGCATGTTGTATAAAACTTTTCGCATGATTTTCGGCTTCAAGATTTGTTGAAGGGAATTTTCGGTTGGAAGGATTGTTGACTGCGTTGAAATTCGGTTGACTGGCTTCCTTGGAGTTGGTTGGTGTTTTCCTTATGGTATGCTGCTCAATCGCTGGAAAGTGCAGACGTTGTGTCATGGAGTTCACTGGCTCGGAGACTCGATGAATCAGTATCGGTGCATCTTTCTGTCAGTCGAATTGTCAAAAGTCTAACTTGTTACTCTCGGATTGGAGCTGTTGCTATTCTGCACTATTGTTGGTCGGTGACAGCAGTGTGACTTCTGGGTATGGCATCTGTTGGACGTTCGATCTATTTTCAGTGCTTTGGTAGGTTAGATTGGATTGAGTTTCGTGCTTTTCCTTAACTGTTAAGCTCGGATGTTGGATCTGGTAGTATCGTGGTCGGTTGAAATCCTTGAAAGTGCTTCGGATGTGGTTCGGATGGCTCAAGAATTGTGTACTTAAAGTTCTCCATCGGATGACTCGGTTGCTCATGGTTCGGCAGTTCGTAATTTTCCTGCGACTGTTCCCAAACCATCTTCGTTGACGATTCATCTACTACGGGTGCTTCGGCCAGTCTAGTGGGACTCTTTCCTTGGGTGATCGCCAGACCTTCGATCGTCGTGCGTAAAAAAATGTATCGGTCTTCGAAGTCAGCGATCACTTCCTCCTGTCGTTGTAGAGCGGGGTTATCACCTTGCTGTGTACGGCGCAGAACTCGGCGTGAACGTCCTCAACGTTCTTCAAGTACGTCCTATGACAATACAGGCTCATCTGATCCTTCGCGGCAGTAAGTGCGCTTTGTACTCGCTCTAGCTTAAGTAAGACTTACGTGGATTTGGAGGCGTGAAAACTTTTTCAGTGTGTTCACATTAACGGATGTCTTCCAATTGGTGTTTTGGTCTTTCTGCTCAGCGCCTCCTCAGCGTTTCGGGTCGATACAGTCACTCTTAGCTGGGATTATTCTGCGCTTAGCGGGTGTCGAACAAACACGTTAACGAATTCACGTCCTGGTCCAAGCAACACACCACCTGCTAGTGCTACATGGTTTGGGAAAGTGCCACAAATCGTGTCATTGATTCGTGTTGGGTACAGGAGCGTATGTCTTCCTCTTGGTGATACACGTCTCGGTATGGGAATAGCGCAGACGTGTCGGTTTATTGGTGGCTGCGAGACGGATCTACTCTTCTCGACAAAATACGTCCCGGTATGGGTACCGCGCAGGCTTGTCGGATGAGCGGCGACGATAGTGAACATCTGGAACACGGTGTGGTACAGGCACCACGGAATCGTGTCGGATAAGGTGGCAAATCTACTATTCTCCTCGGCGATACACGTCCCAGTATAGACACCGCGCCGAAGTGTCGGAAAAGCGGTGACGATACTGGACAGATATAGATGGGCAGCAATAGTGAACAATCAACTCCTCTCTAAAATACACGTTTGGGCGCACAACCACTGATTATACTAGTAACTGTACTCTATTACACTACTTTACTTTACCTTATTTACACTATTCACTTTCACTCGGATCGGATTATACAGCGTATTTATAACAACGTGCTACACGTTTTAGAAGCACATGGGCTTTTCTAGAAGCGCGTGGGATACTCGTGATGCGCGTTCAACGGATACTCAATCGTTGGTGCAGAACTTACTCGATAATAGATCATTGAAGGGAACTCATTCGACACCCACCGCATCCAAAAAGCGGCGCTACCTTATATACCTAGGCCTTTTCATGTGATAGGTCCGTCAATGCATACAGTGTTGGACAAAACATTTGCAACTTTTTCGATTTTCCATACAAAATGACCAACTTTGGTAAGCTAGATCTCAGTTATTTATGAACCGATTTGAAAAAATTTTTCATAGAACATTAGATACATCTTGAATTTTAACATATATTTTTTATATTTTTTCCATTCACGAGTTTTTTAACTAAAGTGTAATTTTCGACGAAAAATTCAAAACAATTTATCTCTAAATCTGATAGCTCCACACAAAAATTGTCTTCAGAAAACTTGTTCATCTCGTTAACAGGTATAACTTTGCTGAAGATACCATGAAGCTATTCCTTCAAAATGTGTAGTTATGTCATTTATAAAAAATCGTCAAAATATCACTTTAGTCAAACCGTTACTGCTTTTGACCTTGTGATTGTAAAAATCACTCAAAAATATACATATGTTAAAATTCAAGTTATGTCTGATGTTCTGCCAAAATTTCATTCAAATTGGTCCACAAATAGCTGATATATAGCTTACCAAAGTTGGTCATTTTGTATGGAAAATCGAAAAAGTTGCAAATGTTTTGTCCAATACTGTATGTTTACATCGGTGGAGGACCGGTACTAACACGAGGCCATAGAAGAACTGTCAAAGAGCTTGCTAATCAGCTGATATGGAACGTCTTGTGAAAAGGCACATGGCATTTAACATTGCTGTTCTGTCAAACATACAAGACGCGCTATCTATGGCGCGGTGGCGCTACCTATGCTTTGCATAGCGGCCGTTTTGGTTATTTTAATGATCCATTCACAGTGCTCATGGAACTCACTCTCTCGTTGTGTGTTGAACTCTTCTTGTTTGAAAGTTACCAAAAGGCCTTATGCGTGCAAAAGTGGAGGCGATATATGTGCATAATGTATATGATGAGAATTGATATACAATGCGAGCGTACAGATTTTATAACATAGTTTATTTGACAGCTGCTACGGATTGATTCGACTTCCTTTGTACGTTTGTATATAATAAAACAAAATGCACTTATGAAGTCACAAAATAGCGTTCTATGCGACGAAAATGATTAATCAAACGAATTCATTCAGCATGTTGTGCGGGTGTAACGTAATTCGCACGAGTAAACGACTTTTTACGTAAATTGTTATGCGACTTCTGGTTGTGTGGTTTAAGTCTCACTTTTAGTATTAGTTCAATAATAATAAAAAGCATGGAGTAGTGTTTGATCCTTCGACCTTGACGCTTGCTCCTGTGGGGCGGGCGATAAGGGCAGGATCAAACATGTCGCGCGTCGGACGAGTAAAGTGAAAAAGTGCCGCGTTCGATTAGTCTTCTTCTTCTTTCTGGCGTTACGTCCCTACTGGGACAGAGCCTGCTTCTCAGCTTAGTGTTCTTATGAGCACTTCCACAGTTATTAACTGAGAGCTTACCATGCCAATGACCATTTTTGCATGCGTAATATCGTGTGGCAGGTACGATGATACTCTATGCCCTGGGAAGTCGAGAAAATTTCCAACCCGAAAAGATCCTCGACCGGTGGGATTCGAACCCACGACCCTCAGCTTGGTCTTGCTGAATAGCTGCGCGTTTACCGCTACGGCTATCTGGGCGTTCGATTAGTCCTTATATGTAAATATGATTTTTCAACAAACTATGAATGGTTCGTCATTGTGAGTGTCGACATAAACTCTAATTCATGAATTATAAATGTTTAACATTTTTTTCAAAACACCCCTCTCTTTTTACCTTTATTTTTGTAATTAAAAAAACTTTGAATGGTTCGACACTGCAAGTGTACACTTCTGAAAGCAGTGTTGATAGATTCACATTCAAATCTCAATCAATGCGCTCTCTCGGGAGAGCAAACTCATTAGTGATCTGCTTCGCAATTCTCACGCTTGAGATTTTGATGCAAAATCACTCAATCAACTTAAACCATAAAAAATGATTCAATCGCAAAACCCGTCAAAAACTCGTGAAACCCGAATGTTTTTTTATGTTAGAAAGGATTAGTATATTTTTACCAGACTAACAATAAAATATTGAAGTATGTGACTAAACTGTGGAAACACAAGACAATGAGTCAAAAAGGTGAATCAAATCATCCATGATTTTTTGACTGCTGAGTTGTGTGATTGACAACTCACGCATGAAAAATCTCAAGCGTGAGTTATGAGAAATTGAGTTTTTCACAACACTGTCTGAAAGGTTCACTTTATTCAACAAACTTTGGTTGGTTCGTCACTCTAAGTGTCGGCATAAGAATAAGAGTGTTCGGAATGTTACATTAAGGTATTTTTTCAACAAACTTTGAATGGTTCGTCACCTCAAGTGTCGGCATAATTTTCTTCTACAGAGAAATTGTTCATTTCAAATGAAAATATTATATTTACATATAATCATGTTTATATCTCACAAATAATTATTTATCATGGTCTAATCGCTTATCAAAGTGAATCCTGTGACCCAACGATCCTACCCATTAACAAACATCCCTCCCAGTAACCTTTGTGGAGATGCAGAGGCAAACACGGTCTCCAAATAGCAAAGGTTACACACTAACATTCCTTCCCTGAATCCCACCTTACTGCAAGGACGTGGCCGGTGCCGTAATTGACCCTGTATAAATAGAGGCAATGAATTATGCACACTGAAGAAGATTATGGCCAATCCCAGCCGAACCTCTAGTTGATTCTTTGTGCATTTTCACTGACTTCGGTCAATCACGGAATAGCAACCATTGATATGTGTAGTCAGTCTAAACTAAGCTAAGTTCAATAATAATAAAAAGCATGCTATATGAGCGATTTTCATTGCTATCAACACGTAAATATTGGACGCATTTCACGCCAACTCAAATAGATGTTGGCAGCACCCTCGCAGAATGGAATGAAACTTTCTGGATTTGTAGATCTTAACTTAGTTAGCCAGTTTGCTTACATATATTAGTTTTTCCAAAATTTATCTGGACTTTCATTTGAGAAGGGCCAAACTTTTCAACCCGAACTCCGACAAAAACGTATAACTTTTGACTTGTAGATAATTGCCATTTTTTTAATAAGGGGTTTATTCAAATATGACTGTTCAATACGCAAATTTAGAATGAATTTTTATCAATTACACAAAAGTATTGGCAACACACACGATCCACAAAAACACAACAAAAAGGAATAAAACGGAACAACAAAAGCAATAGACATGCACACACAATGGTCAGTCAGTTTAGATCTAACCGCTGTCGGTTGAAATCGCACAAATCGATCGTTGCGAATAAACGGGAAATAGATGTAATTGCGCGCGTTTTTATTTATTATCCCTATCGAATAGTTTGAGCTTATACAGTGACGAATTTTATGAACATTTTAATGGTCCTTCGAACCGGATTTAGTGTAACAAGAATCGTCGCGGTAGTGTAAAACCCGTGAAATCATTGCCCTGAGACGTTACAGTGAATAGAAGGCGTCTTTGTGTTTCGCATATCCAAGCGTACGGTTGATGATGAGTGATAAAGAGTCTGCACACACCGTTGCGAAACTGCAGCAGAAGATCGCAAATGTGTTGGAGTCGATGTCGTTGTTGGAAGTTTTCCTCAAAAAATTCAAACCTGATGAGCATCTTGAGCAGGTTAAAGCACGATTGGACAAGCTTGATGAACACTTCATTCTTCGATGTCTCAGCTATGCTTGAAGCGATGGCCACTGAGAAATGTCCGATTGCGTTACAAAAAGAAAGATTCTCGTTTGAGTCACAATACTACGCTTTGAAAGCAGTTTTATTGTCCAAACTTCCCAAACAAAATTCAGCTTCAAGTACGATAGCAACCGTAGCCGGAGTTGTTGTGCCATCTTCGTCGGTATCCCACTTACGGTATCCAGAGCTGCGGCTGATGGAGTTTGATGGTCACGCGGAACATTGGGTGTCGTTCAGAGACAGTTTTGTGACCGGTGTTCTAAATCGGTGCGAAATTCAAGGTGTGCAGAAAATGCAGTACCGTAAAACGGGGTAACTTTGATAATGCGGGTAACTTTGATAGTGCGTAACCCACCACATACTAAACGAAATGTCATCTTTTCTGTTAATCAGTTAAGCAAAACGAATGCAAAACTAAAGAACATTAGTATGACACTTCATGTAAGAGCGGTTTTCATTTGAATCAAGAACATTTTAGGCTTTTTATACGAATTTAAAAAAATTACACAATTTTAGCATTTTCGAAACTCTTACAAACAATCTGTTCTACGATCACTATTTGATGTAGTTTTGAATAGTTGGCCACTTATCTTTGACAGCCTAGTTATCATAGAACTTGAATACGGTCTCAAATCTCTTAGCGGAAAGCATTTTCACAAACTGGGACCATTTTTGTAATCTTAGTCAGAAATTTCCATATAACGTTAAACGCCTAGAGGTATGCAATGCCCTACAAATGTTCGTAATTCATTCAATTTTGTTCGAGGTATGCTCCATTATCAAAGTTACCCCATAACAGAAAACCAACTTTCGATTATATGGAAAATTATATATCCAATCAAAATAAATCTTTTGTCATTTTATCGACTGTAATCGATAGCTAGGATGCCAGTACTTGTTTTAAAAATATAAATTGTAAATCTTTGAAACAACATGCAAAAATATTCAAGTTTTCTTCAAAAAAAAACTATCAAAGTTACCCCGTTTTACGGTACTTGAAAGGGTTGAGAAGCAGCCAGGCTTGTGAACCATATTGAAGTGAGTGAAGATGGATTCAACATGGCTTGGCAAATGTTGCAGCAGCGGTACGATAGTAAACGGCGGCTTTTTTTTGCCATTTGGAGTCCCTATATTGCACATTGCCAATGCACAGCGAAAGCAGCGATGAGCTACTTCGTGTTGTCGACAGCTTTGATGAGCAATTGGCAAACCTCAAACGGCTAGGTGAGCCAACAGAGCAATGGAGCTTTACACTAGTGTACCATTTGTATACGCGCCTCGATCATAACACCAGACGTGAATGGGATCGACATCTGAATGAAATAGATTTCAAGCAGGAAATTTCGCCGGATGCAAGCGTTGATCAAGAATTCCTCAAGTACACCGAGATGATTAGTTTTCTGCAGGGCTATGCTAGAATTCTACCACATTCTTCTCAACTCCACAACTATTCACGGCGGCCGGTGCGAAATGCAGAATGGTCAGAACAACAGCAATAGGATGACGGCGGATCCAGCAAATAGGCTTTGTTCATTCTCCCGGGGCTTCCGCTCCGGACACAGTTGAGTATTAGTTTCAATATTCACAATTTTACATTGACGATACCTAACTGCACTTCGTATCTATCAGATCACTGTGCCCAATGGAGAAGAGGACGACAACACTGCTGGTCATTCGTTCAAACAACGCCTTTCACAAGAAGAAGAAGGAGAAGGACGAGGTGGTGAGACAAACAACGCAGTAGAGACAGAAAAGGTGAAGAATCAGACAACGAGGTAGAGACAGTACAACGTGGTGAGTCAAGACAACGTGGTAGAGACAGGAAGAGGCAGCGAGATAAGGCAACGAGGACGGGACAGAAGTACGTGGTGAGACAAGACAACGAGGATGAGACACACTCTGAAGAGAATTGAAGGATACCAACGAATGCTAAGGCTAAGGTTGAATTGACAACGTGGAAGGGACATTAGTAAATCGTATGAGAGGCATACATAGTTGAGGCAGAGAGACAAGATCGTAACGGCATAAAAGAAGAAATTTAGAACATTGAATTAGTAAAGAAGGAAAAGATTATTGTAATTTGTAGTAGACACGCAGATAGATCAATACTAAAAATTCAGGCGGCCGGTATGTTCAATACGCAAATTTAGAATGAATTTTTATCAATTACACAAAAGTATTGGAAACCCACACGATCCACAAAAACACAACAAAAAGGAATAAAACGGAACAACAAAAGCAATAGACATGCACACACAATGGTCAGCCAGTTTAGATCTAACCGCTGTCGGTTGAAATCACACAAATCGATCGTTGCAAATAAACGGGAAATAGATGAAATTGCGCGCTTTTTTATTTATTATCCCTATCGAATAGTTTGAGCCTATTACAGTGACGAATTTCATGAACAATGACGTTACTCAAAATTTGCCAATTTTAGACCCTCTCCCACTCCACGTTACGACAGACCCCCCCCCTCCAACTGTTGCTTTACGTAATATTTAAACAATCCCTAATATACTGAAAAAAAAACTCTCATTTGTGGCCTACACTGAAAAAAAATCAGAACCTCAAGTTGATTTCAAACAAATCGTAATTTTTCAATTTAATGACATTTTGTCTCAAGATAGGTTAACACTAAACAGAATTCGATGAAGCTCAATAAAAAATGAATATGAGACTTTTTGAAAATACCCACCTTGATACCTTGATGGCCAAAACGTAGCGTCACGCCATTGCCTGGCGTATTGTAGAGCTTCATCTTCGTCAGTCTTGAAGAAAACTTCTCCAGATGCCCCGAAAGTTTAGGGTCGCCAGGTCCTCTTCGATTGCGTACTCCCAGCGTGTTCGTGGTCTTCCACGAAGCCGCCGACCTCTACCTGCCTTTCTGCTGAATATTATTTTTTGCCATTCTTTCTTCCGACATTCGCACTTAGTGACCAGCACACTGAAATCCGCCGTAATTCACACGCTTGATAATATTCGCATCTTTGTACACTTGATACAATTCGTTATGTAGTCCGTCAAAGCCCATATTCGCAGCCGCAAAACGTCTTTTCACTTCTTGGGAAACGTCGTTGTCACATGTCACAAGTGTTCTAATGTAAAGAAACTTTTCAACAACTTCAAACACACCCCCATCTAACATCACCTCAGCACCTACAACACCAAGTCTGTCTCTATATCTACCTGCAATCATGTACTTCGTTTTGGTATAATTAATGGGCAGGCCTATTCTCAATATCTCCTTCTTCAGAGGAATGAAGGCCTCCTTCACTGACGTGCGATCAAGTCCAATGAGGGTCGATATCGTCCGCAAAGCCAAAGAGCATGTGCGACCGTGTAGAGTAAGGTGGGGCAAAAGTTCGACCTTAGTGGTATAATCAAAGTTTCCAGAAAAACAATAGCAGTTAAAACAAAATAAATACCATACAGTGAACCTTCAACATATTGGCTATAATTTTGCTGAACAAACTTGTGTCAAAATATTTACTCATTTTTAGTTATAACAGTTTCAAAATTGATTGTCTTATTCGAACTTTTGCCCCACCGGTGGGGCAAGAGTTCGAATCTAGTGTGGGGCAAAAGTTCGCTGGCTAAAACACAAAATATCGATCCTTTTATGACAGACATACCTTACACCAGCCGTAAACTTAAGTTTAACGAAAAATACACACTAAATTTTCATCAAAAAATTGCCCAAAACCGAGTTAATTGTAATATACTCAAAAATAACAGTTTTTCGCAAAATTTAGTGCAAATGTTAAATTTTGGTGACAATTTTCACACGATCAGACAAATTTAAATAAATTTGAAGAAAATATGTGGATTTTAGACAATTTGCAAATTTTTCCGTGATTTTATACATGGGTCGAACTTTTGCCCCGCTGATTCGAACTTTTGCCCCACTATGGGCCAAAAATTGTTTTCAAGCATTTATGCAAAAACTAGTACACCTCAAAGCAACCTTATGATAGGCCTAGAAACGCCCTTACATAAAATATTGAAAAAGATTTTTTCTTCAATTGGTTCCATGCAACGAAATGTTGACCAAAAATTACAATATTTACGTCGAAAAACAACAAATAGCCATAACTTTTTCAAATCTCAATCGATTTTTATGATATTTGGAGTGAAAGTCTCTTACTTGAATAGCATTCGAACCACCATGACATTTATAAGATTTGTTTTGAATTGAGCTAGAAATCTTAAAAAGAAACTCTTACCCCACTCGAACTTTTGCCCCACTTTACTCTAATGATAGTGGCGCTTCAATCCGTCTAACGTCACGAACGAGGTTGACCCCTTGTCTGCGATCCGAAAACTTGATATCAAACCATCCAGCGTAGCATGTATCAGCCCAATTAGTTTCGCCGGAAAAATATGTTCAGACATTATCTGCCACAGCTCATATCTTTTCACTGAGTCGTACGCCGCCTTGAAATCAATAAACAAATGGTGAGTCTGCAAGTTATACTCTCGGAATTTATTTAGGATCATTCGCAAGGTAACCATCTGATTGCCCTAACAAAAACCAACTTGGTATTCGCCGACGAAGGTCTTCTCTAGCGGTCTTAGTCTGTTAAACTGGATGCGCGACAAAATTGTGTACGTCGAATTCAGCAGAGTAAGCCTTCTGTAATTGGCACACCCCAGTCTGTGTCCTTTCTTGTAGATTGGGCGTATGAGACCCATCTAACCATGCAGTTTTTTGTCCTCCCATACCTTCAGAAATACCCGGTGGATCGACTGGTAAAGCTACTCACTTCCGTGCTTGAGAAGATCGACCAGAATCTCGTCGATATCACATTTTCTTTCGGTTAGACAAAACAATAAAGTAAGACTATTTTCGATAAAGTCTCATATGTATGTTTTAACATTTTAAGGGCCCTTCGCGTCATGATCCCTTTCCATATAAAATTCTCGAACATTTAAGCTAAACTAATTAGACAAAATTGACTCGCTTATGGAATTCTGATTGAATTGAAGATGATTATGACTTTCACTTGTTTAGTTTTGTTTCAAAATTACACACTACAGTATTTTACTTAAAACAAAAAAAAGTTTTTGATAGAAACATTTATTTTCCTCAGAAGTGTCCATCTTACGATGTGGGGGCGGTTGGTGATAAACATTATTACCTATCTTGAGACAAAATATCATTGAAAAAAACTGGACATCTTTTCAATTCGACTTCAATTTCTGAAAAAATTCGGGTTTTTTTTCAGTGTAAGCAAGAAATGAGATTTTTTCAGCATTCTCGTTCAATTCTTTTTTTGAGAATTATCTACAAGCAGCTAGCACAACACTTCCTGGTAGAAGTTGCCAGGTTTCGACAACATAATTTTGAAAAAAAAAAAATCATGTGAAAACCCCTTTTCAAATGATAGTTAGCAACAAATTAATTTTGGAGATACCAAGTACGCAATATGGCTTATTTTGTCAAGGTCCACATATTCAGAAAATTTCTGAGAGGGTGTTGCCAGCTCGGAATACGATTTAGCGCAAAATTGGTCAATTAGTTTAATACAGGGTGCCCGCAAATAATCCATACAAACTTTGAAGGCACGGCTTTATGCAATCGAGCAGAATAAATTCAGTATTCTTGTATGGTTCAATATGTTGACCTATTATATTCTTAAGCAGTAAGCTTAACACATTTTGACTCCAAATATTCGTAAAATCAAGTCTAATGTGTTAGGTTATTTCTAAAACACCCTTTTTTTGAACTTTACGACGGAAGAGAAATATGCATACAACTTAATGGATTTGAACAACATAAATTTTCTATTCCCAGCCTTTCTTAAAGCCATGATAACCTATAGATTATTTCAAATAATAATACGATACTTGGATTCATCAATTTTAAGTTTTAGGGAGAAAACATCTCTAGTATGACCAGCGGCCCTTTGGAGCACCATCTTCAAAAAATTCAAATTTGCCTGTCTTAGTAAGAAGCATTTATTTAGAAATTATTTAAAAAAATATATTTTTTGCAATTTCTCATCGTAATAGGCTGGTTTTCATTACGCCAATCTGTCATGAAACGGCCTATTTTCCTGCGCTGAAGTATGCAGTGCGGGAATAGTCATAACGCACCTGAAAACAGTGCTGTAATGATTCATTACGCAACGCTGTCTCATTACGCAACTGTTTTGAGTTGCGTAATAAATCATAGCACAACAATTTTTCAGAAATTGTAAAATAATGGTGAATACATTCTGATTTAATTTCTAGTATCCTTAAGTGGTCTACTACAAAATTGCACAAAATATGTTGTACGTAACTCGTTGCAGAACTCGATTTTTACAGCACTCGTCGTAAATTTACGACTCGTGGTATAAAAATCATCATTCTGCAACTTGTTCCTTAAACTACTATTGTGTTAACATACAGATGTATCGAAAATTGTACACGACCATTGATATTTTATTGTGAGTTATTTTTCCCATGTTTGAATAATTTACGGAAACCCTGTAACATCGCATTGAGAAGCATCATTCAGCTCTTCAAAACATTTCAACAAAAATGTTTGTATATCAACTTCTGTTATATTGAAGTGCTCTTGATATAAATATGTTGCTGTCTTGTTATGTGCTTCTGGTCTGAAATTACTAAAAAACTTCAAAAACCAGCATTTTGAAAATTTGAAGATTTTTTTGGAGAATATTCAAACGATTTAGAGTTTTTTTTCAGCTAAGCTCTATTGTACCTTAAACTTTATAATCTTTATATTTTTGTAATCAATCAACTGCTGATAGACTGGTAAAAATATTCCTTCCTCGGGTACCCATCCAGGCTATTTGACGATCCATCATGACCACCAACGAGGCTACTACTACCCACTGGAAGATCTTCCATCATAGCTGGACTCTTGTTATCTGCGCTCTTTTTGGTGGTTTTTTGTTCGTTTATTCCACCAGCAAAACGGTGGCTTCTTCCTTTCTCACTTGTTCAGCCCCAGAACATTTTTTTTTCTCTGCAGATTTGTAACTGGAGTACTGCGCCATAGTCATGGCACTGACTGTCAGTCAGATAGTTAGCTCGGACGCATTGAACAGAGACCGACTTGGACGCTGATTTGTTCTGCCAAGTCATGAATATTAATTCCGTATATACGCAAATTAGCATCTGCAATGGAAGGGCCGAGGGGAACGCGAGGAGGTGATTGGATGGTTTCCGTGGTCCTTCACTGGGCCAGTAAATATTTGGAGCAGCAGCAGAGTTCGATAATTGCAGACTCGGGCGAACTTCGTTGGTTGGTGGTCCCCAAAGTGGTTAAATTTAATTGGAGTTGGGTTTGAGTGATTAATATAGTTCAAGGGATGATTGGTGCTTTGGACAACATCATTTTAGAGCAGTTAAGCGGAATTTACTTGAGTGCAAATTTATGATCAACTAATACTGAATATTGTTTATTGCTGATAAGAACAACGACGGTTGAGCTACGTGTGTGGCATCAATTATCACTATCAGGTTCGAGAGATCAGCAACTATAAAATGCAAACATAGTCTTCTCAGAATAAATACTATTTGTATTGGCAAATATTCTATATTAAGTCGGTAATCTTCCAAAGTTTTCTTTCTTTTCTTAGCATTATATCCCAAACTAGGACACAACATGTTCCTTAATCCATCAGCTTGATGAACATTGTTTTTATTGGGAAAAAATCCTCAGAAGGAAGGTCGACACTGATAACAGGTGAAGTACAATACTTTTCTCCTGCTATTTCAGCACAACTAAATCTTGTTGAAGCACACTATCTCACAAAGCTGAGAAAACCACCCATTTTTGTTTGATGTACCGTGAAATACAAACGTTCAGCAAATGTGTTTGAGGCCAACACAGTTCATGTTTTGCTGGTCGGAAACCATGAAAAGGAAATAATTGTGCCGTATTTGACTAATTAATAACTACAGCTAATCGAGTGCAGTGGATTGTAATGGTCATCTTTGCTCACTTCAGAGTATTTTGCACCATCATTTTTTTTTTCTTAGAACTTTCGTTCTTTTAGAGTTTTTATCTTTGATGTAAAACATAATCATATAAGGCATAGATCAAATGAAGAATAAATTGTTAATATTGATTTCATTCTGCACTGTTAAAACATTTTATCAACGCAAAGATTTTGAATTCAAAATAATATCAATTTATTTTAACATAACATTCACATACTTGCAATTGTACTCTTCTTTATAATAATTGTGGTAATATTCGACGATATTTACATCATTTGACTTCAAGTCATGCTCACAAATCTTCTTACTCCTAACTTGCGAGAATTATTGGTAAGCTTTCAAGCAGAAGAACGCATATCAGATCAAAGTTTGTCAGATCACACTGTGCTATGATTTTTTTCAAAAACCAAAAAATTAAACCTCTCAACAAAAAAACAGTTCTAAACAGCTATGAGAAATGTTTATAAAATAAATAAATAAAATATAAAATAAAATTATTTCCAGAACAACCCATAAATATTGTTGATTTGACCGAGAAAATGAAAACGAACAATATATGTAGATGAAAAACCGAATTTAGCACTATACCATGTAATTCCGCTAGAGTTTGTATCCTTTGAGAGATAGGGGAAGGGGTGGTAAAATGAACACCTTAAGGAAGGAATTTCTATAGTTCTATCGCATAACATCAAAAATGGGGATGTTAACTAAAGCAGCGACACTAATTTAGACTAAAATAGCTAAATTTTCACATATTTATATCGCTAGCAAAAACGATGCAAATGTTCATTTTACCTGCACTATGTGGGTAAAATGAACAACAGTTGGTGATAAAATGAACATAATGAAAAAATCGTGATCAAAACAAATATTATTGAAAAATTTCTTTGCGTTTCAGAAAATATATTTATTGAGGATTATAACCCATTTAAAAATAAATAAAAAGGTATCAGATTTGACATCATATCATAACGATATTCATCTCACTGAAAAACCTCAAGACCTCAGAGCGAAAAGTTACGTCAGTTCCAATTTTCAAACGTGATTTTCTAAATTCTTAGTTTTTTTATATGTTCACTTCAATTGACCTCCGTATCAACCCGAACACTCCGATTTATGCTTTAAATCGTTCATGCGTGATTAAATTTCATTGAAATTTGTTTTTACTCGGTAAAAGGCACGGTGTTCATTTTACCACCACTGTAGGGGAAGACCTCAAATGTAAGGCCGTCTTTAGTGTCGTGTACTAGACTTGACTTGAAAGTACAAAATTCGTTTTTTCATCAACTTATAGGTTATTCCAATAAACAGCTCGAAGATTTATTATGAATAATATATTTTGTTCTTCATTTGGCTCATAGGTTTTCGGAGGCTTGTTTGTTATTATATAATGCTTAAGTGGTTTTCAGGAATACTGAAGAGATGTTTTAGCGTTCTAAATAGTTTCCAAAACTTTCGGTAATTCGTAAACAATTTCAAGAGCTCTTAGAATTTTCCAAAGATCACAAGGCTTTGAAGACTAGTATTCATTAAATCCCAAGCCATTCAGGAAGCACTAAAAAAACAATTCAAAGAGACAGCACAAACTTGAACACTCCCGTGCAAAGGTTTGAGTTCACAACCTACAAATCATGCAAAAGTGTTTTGTCCATTTTTCTGTGATTACACGACCTATTGAAACTCTCTATGGCTCATTTGAAAGGCAATGAGCTATTCTTATTTCACAGGTATTTTCACATAAACATTTTTTTGAATTTTGTATACTAAATTTTTACCAAATAATTTGAATGACCATTTTATTGATTTTGAATAATTGTTAAATTGTTACACCGATATTTCGTGAGCGCTCTTCAAAAAATATAAGATCACGAATCTAGTGACACATTGATTTAAAATTTTGGTCGATTCAATACTAAGGAAATTTGCCATGTTTTTTCAGTGTGTTTTTTTTTTAAATACGTCACAACTTTATGTTAAAATTTAATAGACAAAATTCAAAAAATGCGTTTGTAACAATACTTACGAAATAAGGATAAGAATTGCCTTTCGAATTGCACCATAGAGAGTTTCAATCGGAAGTGAAATCGCAGAGATATTAAAAAATAAAAATTTTGTATGTTTTAATGAAGGTGAACCCCAACTTTTGCGCGGGAGTGTACATACACATGACACTGGATAAAAAGCAAAGTTTTGGTGTTTGACATCAAAACCCTTCTTCTGACGTTGAAATCACTTGGAAATTACAAAAATCGTTAGAAAACCCTTTTTTTGTTGGGAAGGTTAGCCACTGCGTCCATTGGATTGAACTTTTGTGAATTCAGTGAAATCTATAAGAATTTTCTTAAACCCTTTTCGAAGTCTCTAGTAAACTTTAAGAACATCTTATATCGTCTTGCAAACCCATGATTGCACTTGAAAGCCACAAAAGATTTTTTTTTATTCCTGAAACCACTACGGAGCACTTTGGGTATCTCTTTTATACTATTAAGATTGTATTGTACGTGTTCAAATATTAAACCTTTTTAAACTACTTATATTTAAAAAAAATCGGTAAACCTCCTACCACCAGTGAAAACATCTCGAGAAATCTTTGATATGCCCTGGCATCTTCGGGTTAACCTCTAGAAGTCTTAGTTAACTCATTCAGAAAATTGATTAATCCATTTTGACATTCTCTAGAACCCTCTAATAAAGCATGGAAACTCCGAACCAGCTAAG